>NW_027636165.1:346861-409079 GCF_903797595.1 Erithacus rubecula
CCCTGTACTTGCAGCCCCACACACATCAATGCTGCCCCCTTGGTGATAAAACCAGTACTGCAGCCCCCCCCACTTCCAGTAGTGCTGCCCCCTTGTGAACAAAGCTGGTACTGGAGCCCTCCCCGCCAAGTAGTGCTGTCCACTTGCAGACAGAACAGGTACTGCAGACCCCCAACCAGTAGTGCTGCTTCCTCGTGGACAAAACCGGTACTGCACCCCCCCCCCCCCAAAGTAGTGCTGTCCCCTTCTGGAAAAAAGAGGCACTGCAGCCCCCTCTCCCCAGTAGTGCTGCCCTTTTGTGGAGAAAACCGGAACTGCAGCCCCTCCTTCCTCACTAGGGCTGCCCCCTTGTGGACAAAACTGGTATCGCCGCCCCCCCCCCCCCCCCCTTTCAGTAGTGCTGACATTTTGTGGACAAAATGGGTACTGCTGACCCCTTCCAGTAGTACTTCTCCCTCATGGACAAAACGGGTACTGCAGCCCCCCTTCTGCTTTCAGTAGTGCTGCCCCGTTGTGGACAAAACAGGTAGTGAAGTCCACCCTCTACAAGTGCTGCCCCCTTGTGGACAAAACCGGCATTGCAGCCGGCCCACCAGTAGTGCTGTATCCTTTTGGACAAAACAGGTATGGCACCTCCCTCCCCCCGCGTAGTGCTGCACTCGTGTGGTCAAAACCAGTACTGCAGCCTCCCCCTCCTCACTAGTTCTTCCCCCTTGTGGACAAAACCGGCATTGCAGACCCTCCCTCCTCACTAATGCTGCACTCTTGTGAACAAAACCAGTACTGCAAGAGCAGTCCCAACAGTGCGGCCCCCTTGTGGATAAAACCAGTACTGCAGCCCACCCCCACTCCCAGTAGTGCTGTCCCCTTGTGGACAAAACCAGTGCTGCAGCTTCCCCCCCTCAGCAGTGCTGCACTCTTGTGGACAGAACATGTCCTGCAGACCCTTGCACCAGTAGTGCCGACCCCTCATCGACAAAAGTAGGTACTGCAGCCCTCTGCAAAAGTAGTGCTGCTTCATTGAGAAAAAAGCTGTACTGCAGCCCCTCCTCCCAGTAGTGCTGCCCCGTTTTGGACAGAACAGGTACTGCGGTCCCCCACCCAGTAGTGCTGATTCCTTGTGTACAAAGCCGGTACTGCACCAATCCCCCCCGCCCTCCCAGTAGTGCTGTTCCCTTGTGGACAAAACTGGTACTCCTGGCCCCCCTCCTTCTGTAGTGCTGACATTTTGTGGACAAAATGGGTACTGTAGCCCCCGCCTTTCAGAAGGTCTTCCCCCTTGTGGACAAAACAGGTACTTCAGCCCCCTGCCCCCCTTTGTAGTGCTCTCCCATTGTGGACAAAACAGGTAATGGAGCCCACCTCCCCAGAAGTGCTGCCCACTTGTGGACAAAACTGGCATTGCAGCTCCCCAGCCCAGTAGTGCTGTACTTGTGTGGTCAAAACCAATACTGCAGCCTCCCCCTCCTCACTAGTGCTGCCCCCTTGTGAACAAACCCAGTACTGCAGCCCCATTACCATCAGTGCGGTCCCCTTGTGGTTAAAACTGGTACTGCAGCCCCCCCCCCCCCCCCCCCCCATCACTCCCAGTAGCGCTGTCCCCTTGTGGACAAAACCGGTGCCGCCGGCCCTCCCCTCTCAGTAGTGCTTCTCCCGTGTGGATAAAACCTGTACTGCAGCCCCTCACACCAGTAGTGCCGCCCCCTCGTGGACAAAAGCAGGAGCTGCAGTCCCCCCTGCCCAGAAGTGCTGTCCACTTGTAGACAAAACCGGTACTGCAGCCCACCCCCATCAGTAGTGCTGCCTCCTTGTGTACAAAACTGGTACGGCAACCGCCCGCCCCCCAGCAGTGCTGGATCCTTGTGGACAACACAGGTACTGCAGCCCACCCCCCAGAAGTGCTGCCCCCTTGTGGAAAAAACCGGCAATGCAGTCACCCCCTCCCCAGTACTGCTGCCTCCTTCTGGACAAAACCGGTACTCCAGGCCCCCCTTCCAGTAGTGCTGCTCCCTTGTGGACAAATCGGGTACTGCAGACCCCCTCCCTTTCAGTAGGTCTTCACCCTTGTGGACAAAACAGGTACTTCAGCCCCCTACCCCCTTTTGTAGTGCTCCCCCGTTGTGGACAAAGCAGGTACTGGAGCCCACCCCCCCAGAAGTGCTGCCCTCTTGTGGACAAAACCAGCATTGCAGCCCGCCCACCAGTAGTGCTGTATCCTTGTGGACAAAACAAATACGGCAGCTCCCCCTCCAGTAGTGCTGTACTTGTGTAGTCAAAATCAGTACTGCAGCCTCCCCCTCCTCAATAGTGCTGCCCCCTTGTGCAAAAATCCCTGTACTGCAGCCCCACACACATCAATGCTGCCCCCTTGGTGATAAAACCAGTACTGCAGCCCCCCCCACTTCCAGTAGTGCTGCCCCCTTGTGAACAAAGCCGGTACTGGAGCCCTCCCCGCCAAGTAGTGCTGTCCACTTGCAGACAGAACAGGTACTGCAGACCCCCAACCAGTAGTGCTGCTTCCTCGTGGACAAAACCGGTACTGCACCCCCCCCCCCCCCAAAGTAGTGCTGTCCCCTTCTGGAAAAAAGAGGCACTGCAGCCCCCTCTCCCCAGTAGTGCTGCCCTTTTGTGGAGAAAACCGGAACTGCAGCCCCTCCTTCCTCACTAGGGCTGCCCCCTTGTGGACAAAACTGGTATCGCCGCCCCCCCCCCCCCTTTCAGTAGTGCTGACATTTTGTGGACAAAATGGGTACTGCTGACCCCTTCCAGTAGTACTGCTCCCTCATGGACAAAACGGGTACTGCAGCCCCCCTTCTGCTTTCAGTAGTGCTGCCCCGTTGTGGACAAAACAGGTAGTGAAGTCCACCCTCTAGAAGTGCTGCCCCCTTGTGGACAAAACCGGCATTGCAGCCCGCCCACCAGTAGTGCTGTATCCTTTTGGACAAAACAGGTATGGCACCTCCCTCCCCCCGCGTAGTGCTGCACTCGTGTGGTCAAAACCAGTACTGCAGCCTCCCCCTCCTCACTAGTTCTTCCCCCTTGTGGACAAAACCGGCATTGCAGACCCTCCCTCCTCACTAATGCTGCACTCTTGTGAACAAAACCAGTACTGCAAGAGCAGTCCCAACAGTGCGGCCCCCTTGTGGATAAAACCAGTACTGCAGCCCACCCCCACTCCCAGTAGTGCTGTCCCCTTGTGGACAAAACCAGTGCTGCAGCTTCCCCCCCTCAGCAGTGCTGCACTCTTGTGGACAGAACATGTCCTGCAGACCCTTGCACCAGTAGTGCCGACCCCTCATCGACAAAAGTAGGTACTGCAGCCCTCTGCAAAAGTAGTGCTGCTTCATTGAGAAAAAAGCTGTACTGCAGCCCCTCCTCCCAGTAGTGCTGCCCCGTTTTGGACAGAACAGGTACTGCGGTCCCCCACCCAGTAGTGCTGATTCCTTGTGTACAAAGCCGGTACTGCACCCCCCCCCCCGCCCTCCCAGTAGTGCTGTTCCCTTGTGGACAAAACTGGTACTCCTGGCCCCCCTCCTTCTGTAGTGCTGACATTTTGTGGACAAAATGGGTACTGTAGCCCCCGCCTTTCAGAAGGTCTTCCCCCTTGTGGACAAAACAGGTACTTCAGCCCCCTGCCCCCCTTTGTAGTGCTCCCCCATTGTGGACAAAACAGGTAATGGAGCCCACCTCCCCAGAAGTGCTGCCCACTTGTGGACAAAACTGGCATTGCAGCTCCCCCGCCCAGTAGTGCTGTACTTGTGTGGTCAAAACCAATACTGCAGCCTCCCCCTCCTCACTAGTGCTGCCCCCTTGTGAACAAACCCAGTACTGCAGCCCCATTACCATCAGTGCGGTCCCCTTGTGGTTAAAACTGGTACTGCAGCCCCCCCTCCCCATCACTCCCAGTAGCGCTGTCCCCTTGTGGACAAAACCGGTGCCGCCGGCCCTCCCCCCTCAGTAGTGCTTCTCCCGTGTGGATAAAACCTGTACTGCAGCCCCTCACACCAGTAGTGCCGCCCCCTCGTGGACAAAAGCAGGAGCTGCAGTCCCCCCTGCCCAGAAGTGCTGTCCACTTGTAGACAAAACCGGTACTGCAGCCCACCCCCATCAGTAGTGCTGCCCCCTTGTGTACAAAACTGGTACGGCAACCGCCCGCCCCCCAGCAGTGCTGGATCCTTGTGGACAACACAGGTACTGCAGCCCACCCCCCAGAAGTGCTGCCCCCTTGTGGAAAAAACCGGCAATGCAGTCACCCCCTCCCCAGTACTGCTGCCTCCTTCTGGACAAAACCGGTACTCCAGGCCCCCCTTCCAGTAGTGCTGCTCCCTTGTGGACAAATCGGGTACTGCAGCCCCCCCCCTTTCAGTAGGTCTTCACCCTTGTGGACAAAACAGGTACTTCAGCCCCCTACCCCCTTTTGTAGTGCTCCCCCGTTGTGGACAAAGCAGGTAATGGAGCCCACCCCCCCAGAAGTGCTGCCCTCTTGTGGACAAAACCAGCATTGCAGCCCGCCCACCAGTAGTGCTGTATCCTTGTGGACAAAACAGGTACGGCAGCTCCCCTTCCAGTAGTGCTGTACTTGTGTAGTCAAAATCAGTACTGCAGCCTCCCCCTCCTCAATAGTGCTGCCCCCTTGTGCAAAAATCCCTGTACTGCAGCCCCACACACATCAATGCTGCCCCCTTGGTGATAAAACCAGTACTGCAGCCCCCCCCACTTCCAGTAGTGCTACCCCCTTGTGAACAAAGCCGGTACTGGAGCCCTCCCCGCCAAGTAGTGCTGTCCACTTGCAGACAGAACAGGTACTGCAGACCCCCAACCAGTAGTGCTGCTTCCTCGTGGACAAAATCGGTACTGCACCCCCCCCCCCCCCCCAAAGTAGTGCTGTCCCCTTCTGGAAAAAAGAGGCACTGCAGCCCCCTCTCCCCAGTAGTGCTGCCCTTTTGTGGAGAAAACCGGAACTGCAGCCCCTCCTTCCTCACTAGGGCTGCCCCCTTGTGGACAAAACTGGTATCGCCACCCCCCCCCCCCCCTTTCGGTAGTGCTGACATTTTGTGGACAAAATGGGTACTGCTGACCCCTTCCAGTAGTACTGCTCCCTCATGGACAAAACGGGTACTGCAGCCCCCCTTCTCTGCTCAGTAATGCTGCTCCATTGTGGACAAAACAGGTACTGCAGCCCATCCCCCCAGAAGTGCTGCCCCCTTGTGGACAAAACCGGCATTGCAGCCCGCCCACCAGTAGTGCTGTATCCTTTTGCACAAAACTGGTATGGCACCTCCCTCCCCCCGTGTAGTGCTGCCCTCGTGTGGTCAAAACCAGTACTGCAGCCTCCCCCTCCTCACTAGTTCTTCCCCCTTGTGGACAAAACCGGTACTGCAAGAGCAGTCCCAACAGTGCGGCCCCCTTGTGAATAAAACCAGTACTGCAGCCCACCCCCACTCCCAGTAGTGCTGTCCCCTTGTGGACAAAACCAGCGCTGCAGCTTCCCCCCCTCAGCAGTGCTGCACTCTTGTGGACAGAACATGTCCTGCAGACCCTTGCACCAGTAGTGCCGACCCCTCATCGACAAAAGCAGGTACTGCAGCCCTCTGCAAAAGTAGTGCTGCTTTATTGAGAAAAAAGCTGTACTGCAGCCCCTCCTCCCAGTAGTGCTGCCCCGTTTTGGACAGAACAAATACTGCGGTCCCCCACCCAGTAGTGCTGATTCCTTGTGTACAAAGCCGGTACTGCACCACCCCCCCCGCCCTCCCAGTAGTGCTGTTCCCTTGTGGACAAAACTGGTACTCCTGGCCCCCCTCCTTCTGTAGTGCTGACATTTTGTGGACAAAATGGGTACTGTAGCCCCCCCCCTTTCAGTAGGTCTTCCCCCTTGTGGACAAAACAGGTACTTCAGCCCCCTACCCCGTTTTGTAGTGCTCCCCCGTTGTGGACAAAGCAGGTACTGGAGCCCACCCCCCCAGAAGTGCTGCCTTCTTGTGGACAAAACCAGCATTGCAGCCCGCCCACCAGTAGTGCTGTATTCTTGTGGACAAAACAGGTACGGCAGCTCCCCCCCCAAGTAGTGCTGTACTTGTGGAATCAAAACCAGTACTGCAGCCTCCCCCTCCTCAATAGTGCTGCCCCCTTGTGCAAAAATCCCTGTACTGCAGCCCCACCCACATCAGTGCTTCCCCTTTGTGGATAAAACCAGTACTGCTACTCCCCTCCACTTCCAGTAGTGCTGCTCTCTTGTGGACAAAACCGGTGCCGCCGGTCCTCCCCCCTCATTAGTGCCTCCCCTTTGTGGACAAAACCAGTACTGCGGCCCCCTCCCCCTCGTAGTACTGTCCCCTTGTGGACAAAACAGGTACAGCAGGCCCCCATTCCCAGCCGTGCTGCCCCCTTGCGGACAAAACCAGTACTGGAGCCCTCCCCACCAAGTAGTGCTGTCCACTTGCAGACAGAACAGGTACTGCGGACCCCCAACCAGTAGTGCTGCTTCCTCGTGGACAAAACTGGTACTGAACCACCCCCCCCCCCCCCAAGGTAGTGCTGTCCCCTTCTGGAAAAAAGAGGCACTGCAGCCCCCTCTCCCCAGTAGTGCTGCCCTTTTGTGGAGAAAACCGGAACTGCAGCCCCTCCTTCCTCACTAGGGCTGCCCCCTTGTGGACAAAACTGGTATCGCCGGCCCCCCCCCTTTCAGTAGTGCTGACATTTTTTGGACAAAATGGGTACTGCTGACCCCTTCCAGTAGTACTTCTCCCTCATGGACAAAACGGGTACTGCAGCCCCCCTTCTGCTTTCAGTAGTGCTGCCCCACTGTGGACAAAACAGATACTGCAGCCCACCCCCCCAGAAGTGCTGCCCCCTTGTGGACAAAACCGGCATTGCAGCCCGCCCACCAGTAGTGCTGTATCCTTTTGGACAAAACAGGTATGGCACCTCCCTCCCCCCCGTAGTGCGCAGTCCCAACAGTGCGGCCCCCTTGTGGATAAAACCAGTACTGCAGCCCACCCTCACTCCCAGTAGTGCTGTCCCCTTATGGACAAAACCAGCGCTGCAGCTTCCCCCCCTCAGCAGTGCTGCGCCCTTGTGGAGAGAACATGTCCTGCAGACCCTCGCACCAGTAGTGCCGACCCCTCATCGACAAAAGCAGGTACTGCAGCCCTCTGCAAAAGTAGTGCTGCTTTATTGAGAAAAAAGCTGTACTGCAGCCCCTCCTCCCAGTAGTGCTGCCCCGTTTTGGACAGAACAGGTACTGCGGTCCCCCACCCAGTAGTGCTGATTCCTTGTGTACAAAGCCGGTACTGCACCACCCCCCCCGACCTCCCAGTAGTGCTGTCCCCTTGTGGACAAAACTAGTACTTCTGGCCCCCCTCCTTCTGTAGTGCTGACATTTTGTGGACAAAATGGGTACTGTAGCCCCCGCCTTTCAGTAGGTCTTCCCCCTTGTGTACAAAACAGGTACTTCAGCCCTCTGCCCCCCTTTGTAGTGCTCCCCCATTGTGGACAAAACAGGTACTGGAGCCCACCTCCCCAGAAGTGCTGCCCACTTGTGGACAAAACCGGCATTGCAGCCCGCCCACCAGTAGTGCTGTATCCTTGTGGACAAAACAAATACGGCAGCTCCCCCTCCAGTAGTGCTGTAATCATGTGGTCAAAACCAGTACTGCAGCCTCCCCCTCCTCAATAGTGCTGCCCCCTTGTGCAAAAATCCCTGTACTGCAGCCCCACACACATCAATGCTGCCCCCTTGGTGATAAAACCAGTACTGCAGCCCCCCCCACTTCCAGTAGTGCTGCCCCCTTGTGAACAAAGCCGGTACTGGAGCCCTCCCCGCCAAGTAGTGCTGTCCACTTGCAGACAGAACAGGTACTGTGGACCCCAAACCAGTAGTGCTGCTTCCTCGTGGGCAAAACCCTGCAACCCTCCCCCCCCAAGGTAGTGCTGTCCCCTTCTGGAAAAAAGAGGCACTGCAGCCCCCTCTCCCCAGTAGTGCTGCCCTTTTGTGGAGAAAACCGGAACTGCAGCCCCTCCTTCCTCACTAGGGCTGCCCCCTTGTGGACAAAACTGGTATCGCCGGCCCCACCCTTTTAGTAGTGCTGACATTTTGTGGACAAAACTGGTACTGCTGACCCCTTCCAGTAGTACTGCTCCCTTGTGGATAAAACAGGTACTGCAGCCCCCCTTCTGCTTTCAGTAGTGCTGCCCCGTTGTGGACAAAACAGGTAGTGAAGTCCACCCTCTAGAAGTGCTGCCCACTTGTGGACAAAACCTGTACTGCAGTCCCTCACACCAGTAGTGCAGCCCCCTAGTGGACAAAAGCAAGTACTGCAGCCGCTCCCCCGCCCAGTAGTGCTGTTCACTTGTAGACAAAACCAGTACTTCAGCCCACCCCCCTCAGTCTTCCTGCCCCCTTGTGTACAAAACCGGTACGGCAGCCCCCCGCCCCCCAGAAGTGCTGCCCCCTTTTGAAAAAGTCAGCACTGCAGCCCCCCTCCACAGCAGTGGGGCCCCCTTGTGACAAAACCGGCACTGCAGCCCCCCTCCTTCCGCCCAGTAGTGCTGTCCACTTGTGGACAGAACAGGTACTGAGGCCTTCTGCCCAGTACTGCTGCCCCCTTGTGGACAGCACAGGTATTGCGTCGACCCAACCAGTAGTGCTGCTTTCTCATGGACAAAACCGGTACTGCAACCCCCCCAATAGTGCTGCCCCCTTGTGGAAAATCCAGTTCTGCAGCCCCCCCAATCGGTAGAACAGCCCCCTTGTGGACAAAACTGGTACTGCAGCCCTACCCCCAGTAGTGCTGTTTCTTTGTGGACAAAACTGGTATTGCAGCCCCACCCCCAGTAGTGCTGCTTCTTTGGGAACCAAACCGGTACTGCAGCCCCCCCCCCCCCCCCCCACAGTAGAGTTGTCCCCTTGTGGACAAAACCGGTACTGCAGCCTCCCACCACCAGTAGTGCTGCCCCTTTGTGGACAAAACAGGTACTGCAGCTCCCCCACTTAGCAGTGCTGCTTCCTTGTAAACAAAACCGGCACTGCAGCCCCACCCCCAGTAGTGCTGCCCACTTGTAGAAAAAACGGTACTGCAGTTCTTCCCCTCACTAGTGCTGACCCCTTGTGGACAAAACCGGTACTGCCGGACCGCCCCCCTTATTAATGCTGTCCCCTTGTGGTCAAAACAGGTACTGCACCTCTCCACCCCCAGTACTGCTGCTCTTTTGTGGACAAAATCAGTACTGCAGCCCACCCCTCTCCATGTACTGCTGCCCCCTTTTGAAGAAAACTGGTACTGCCGCCCCCTGCACCAGTATTGCTGCCCCTTCGTTGACAAAACCGGTACTGCCGCTTCCTTTCAGTAGTGCTGTCCCTTTGTGGATTAAACCGGTACTGCAGTTCCCCCCTTTCAGTAGTGCTGTCCCCTTGTGGAGGAAAACAGTACTGCAGCCCCTCCCAGTATAGCTGTCCTTTTGTGGATAAAACCAGTACTGCAGCCCGCTACCCCCCGCCTTCAGCAGTGCTGCTTCCTTGTGGACAAAACTGGTACTGCAGCCCCCCCTCCCTAGTAGTGCTTTCACCTTGTGGACAAAACAGGTACTGCAGCCTCCACCCCCCAGAAGTGCTGCCCCCTCTTGGAAAAAAACGGCACTGCAGCTCCTCCCCCCAGTAGTGCGGCTTCCTTGTGAACAAAATCGGTACCACGGGCCCGCCTCCCTCACGTGTGCCCCATGTGCACTGCCTTGTCCTGTGGAGTTTACATTAATGAGTTGCATTGATTATTAGAAGCAGCAGAAAATGATACTGTGAAAATGTCCACCAGCACATCCTGTGAGCTCCAACAAACACAGATGGGGATCTACAGAACTGCCTGGCCTTGGATTATCTGCTTGCTGGCCAAGGAGGAGCCTGGGCTGCCATGGGACAGGAATGTTGCACTTCTGTCAGTGATGAGTTTGAAGTCCAACAGTCAGGAAACACCTCGATAGAAAGAGCAGTAGAAGAGTGGTAGGAAGAAGAGAATTCTTCTTGGTGAGATTGGCTCCATGGCTGCCAAACTGGAGGCTGCTCTGAAATGCATTTGTGGCAACCACTGCAGTCATTGCAATGTGAGCACTTGGTGTGTTATGATCCCATGTTAGAGCTGTTGTGACACTTTGTGCTGGAAAATGGAGCATTGAGACTTGTCTCAAAAGAGACACAGTCTCAGGAAACAGTGGGGATTTGATAAACAGCAGAGAGTAGCAACTACTTAGGCATGTTTTAGAAGGAATGTGACTTACCACTCTGAGTAATGAACTTGAACAGCACTTAATTGAAGAAAAAGAGGCAATGCCTTTATGCCTCCTACCTGAATTTAAGATTCAGTTATTGAAAGAATTGTTATGAAGGTTGTAGTTCATGCCTTGGTCAAGGCACTGATTGAAGTACCAAGGCCTGAGCACCAGGACCTGAGCCAAAGGCGACCTCTAGATGAACCTTCCAACCAAATGTTATCTTTTTATCTGCTCATTAATGAGGCATTTTAGCAATATGATCTGTCTATCTCTGCATTGGTGAGACATGGATTTACCTTTGTGTATTTAGAAACCAAACAAGGTCCCATCTGGCTTTGTTTGGGGGTGTTTGGCCTAAGTCAACTCCCTTGGTTCTTCCTTGAGCCCTGGCCAGGCTTCGGGAGAAACCAAACCAGAGAATGAAACCAGCTGTTCCTGCACTAGCAGTGCTGTCAGTTTGTTTATTCATCACTGTCAGAGCTGGGCCCTCTCTCAGCAGGGTTGGGAGCCTCAGCTGTGGCTGGAGGCACCTGCAGGAATTCCCAGTGTCCAGGAGTGGCTCTGCAGCCCTTGGCTGTGACAGCTTCCCCCAGCTGATGTGTGCACCTGGGTGATGGCAAAGTCTGGGGGGAACTGGGGATGGATCTTTGTAAATCACTGTGGGCAATATTTGGTAGTGATGATTGGGTGCATTGCTGAGCTTCTCCTTTTGTAATTCTTTGCTAACAAATATCTGTTTTACTGAGATTCTCCTTGTGTGATTCTTTGCAGTTTTGCATTTTATAAATTACACAATTCCTTCAGTTGGTGTGTGTCCTTGGTGCTGACCCTGCCCACTGGTGAAACTGAGTCCCACCCTGCCTAAGTGTTTCCTGGGAAGACAGATGACAACCAGGACAATGAAGAAGAAGACAAAAGTGAAGAAGATGATGACGACAAAGCAGATAACGATGAAGATGATGAAGATGAACACTAAGATTATGGAGAAGACCAAAAATAATTTCAAAATACATATAAGAAGAATGGTCGTATGGATTTAAAATGTGAAGAATAGTCATAAGAATTTAAGAATTCATAGATGATTAGGAATCAGAATAGAAATAAGAATAGAAATAAGAATAGAAATAAGAATTAAGGAACACATAGAAGAAGCAGAGAAGAATAGATACAATAGCATATAACAAGTAGTTAGAATAGCTAAGAAGAGCAGGTAGAAACAAAGAGAATTATAAAAAGAACGATAATTTAAGAATACAGAAATGAAAATAAAATTGAATGAACAAAAAAGTCTAGCAAATTTGTTTTTATTACATATTGTGTATTAATATTAAAGTATATGATTCAAATACATGAATATACAATATATTGTAATATTGATACTTAATAATTTCCCGGTCACATGAATTCCCTGGGCGCTCTGTGCCAGGCCCTGCCCATCCTCCCAGGGAACAATTCCTTTCAAAATCCCCTCAGGGCTGATTCTCTGGAGCCTGGCCGGGTGTGTTCTCAGCAGCCCTGCCTGCCCTGAGCACCCTGTGCAGGCTGGGAGGGGTTTCCCCGGTGCAGCCCCAGCTGAGGCAGCAGCAGCTCTGTGCTGTTCCTGACACATCCCTGTGGCAGCAGCTGCACGGGGCTGTGCAGCCAAAGAGCCAGAGCAGCGCACACAGCACTGCAGCAGCACCGCAGCTCTGGGGCTGGGCTGATCCTGCTGCCTGAAGAACATGAAAAAAATAAGTATAGAATAATATTAGATACTTTAAAGTACATATTAGAAGAAAAGAAGAAAAAAAATAGAAAGAGCAAGGTGAGTAAGAGTAAGAATAATAATTGAATAATTCACAAATGATAACATTTTATGAATAATGTAGGAACAGCCCCAGGGTCTGTACCCTGGCACAGGGACAGCACCCAAGAAGCGGCTGGAGCTGTGCCAGGAGGGATTTAGGTTGGATTTTAGGGCAAGGTTCTCCCTGCAGAGGGTGCAGGGCACTGCCCAGGATCCCCAGGGATGGGCTCAGCCCTGAGGCTGCCAGAGCTGCAGGAGCGTTTGGAGCCTGGGCAGCGCCCTGCTGGCAGCAGGGACCCAGCCCCGCCCCGGGCTCTGTCCCCGCGGCGCCGCAGAGCCCAGGGGACACCTGCGAGAGCGGCTGCGGTGCTCGGCCATAATTCTGCCGCCACCGGCACCAGGACCCCCAAAAACACCTCCCGGGGACCCCCCGATGTCCCCCCGAGGGGCATCTGCGACTCAGCTCTGGAGCACTGCAAGCTCCAAACATCGCCCCGCCCGCACCAGCAGAAAGAATTAAATAGGGAGCCCCAAATATATTTCGTGCAATCTCCAAATATCCCTTCAAAAAACCCACCCAGGATATTTGGGGCGAGCTCCCCCTCCCCGGGCGCCTGCAGGATGCGGGGGTCGATGGTCTGGGGGCGAAGGAGCTGCAGATACAGAGAGCGGGGAACGCACGTGGTGCCTCCTCTCGATCCTCCTTATCCTTCCTCCTCCTCTGTCTCTCATCTTCCTCCTCCCCTTCCTCCGACCCTCTGGCCATGTGGCCGGGCCGGGACATGAAGGGAAAATGCCCGGTGACCCCCAAACCCGGCTGGGAGGATCGGACATTTGAAGGGGAAAATGGGAAAGAGGTGGGAGAGGGGAGACAGCGGGAAGTTGGACCCACTGAGGGTCCCCAGTTAACCCCAGGACCCCCAAGCCCCGTCCCAGCCCCCCCAGTTCCCTCCGCACCCCCGGCTGAGTGGGGGGCTCAGCCCAGGACCCGTCGTCGTTCGGGGCTCCCCCGAGTGCAGCGAACGGGAGAGTTCCCGGCTCGGAGCGGCCCCAGCAGAGGAGGGGATCCTGTCCCTCTTTGAGGGCAATTAATGCTCTTCAGGTCCATTTGAAGAGGAATTGTTCTCTTTTTGAGGTTTTTTTGGGGGGATCTCACCACTACAACGGTGCTTTTTCCTCCCCATTTTAGGGTATTTGTGGAGCCGCAGCCCCAAAGGCCCCTTTTAAGGGGGGATCATGACGGCTTAAAGTGACATTTGTAGGGGAGCCCCACTACAACCCCCTGTAGGGGATGTTTTGTCCCCCAGGGTGGATTTTAGGGATTGTCTCTACCATCGCCCCTTTAAAGAGCCGTCAATTGGAAAGCCCCACTGAAACTGCACTTAAAAGTGCAACACCATTCCCGTTGATTCCGGCAGCGGAGCCCCAGCGGGTTTGGGGTTCCCGGGAGGTTTTGTGGGTACCTGGGCGATGCCGGTGACAGAGCTGGGACCCCGTGCCGGGTATGAACCTTCTCACTGCACTCGGGCAGCACCAGCGTGTTCAGGGAGATCCTGGGGGGACCGGGGGATTCTCCGCAAATCCCAGGGGACCCCCCTGAACTCCCCTCAGCGCTGGATCTGCTGCCAGCATCCCACCCAAAACCCTGAGAACTGTGATGAGTGACAGCCTGGGAGTGTTTCTCACTGTCTGCCACAGAACACCCCAGGCAGAGCACTCCAGGAGGGAACTTCCATGGGTTTCTTCCCCTTCTGGTTTCATCCCTGCCATATTTCCAGAGACATTCCTGGCAGGTGTGCCCCAGGTCATCTGTGAATTCCTCAGTCTCGATCTCCTCAGTTTCCCAGCACTTCTTGGTGACCTGGGCAGCGCCGGCGGCCACCACGAATGTCCCGGATCGCAGCTGGAAGGAGAGGAATTCCGGCCGTCCTTGGAGAGCCCATGGGATCCGCGGATGTTGCCGTGGGACAGGAGGGCACAGGCGGAAACCTCCTGCAGCAGGGGTTCCCTGGATGCAGCAAAGGGAGCTCCAAGGGTCCCCGGTTTCCCCACCTGCAGCACGGGGTGGGGAAAGCCAGGATGGCCGGGAATAGGGGTCAAGGGTGTCCCCAGTGTTGAGGGAAGGATGGGCTGGGTGCTGGGAAAGGCAGGAATAGGGGTGCAGGGGGTCTCTGGGTCAAGGAGAAGGGGACTCTGCGGGCCAGGAGAGGCGGGATGGCCGGGAAAGGGGTGCAGGGGTTACTGGTGCGGATAAGGGGATGCAGGGTGGAGGGCATGGCCGGGAATGGCGGTTCGGGGGGATCAAGGCGCCCGGGAATGTGGGTGTAGGGGCCTCTCCGTGCTCCAGTATGGGCGATCAAAGAGTCCCGGGGCCGGGAGTCTCCCTCAGGTCTCGCCGCCGCCCGGGGCCCCCAGGAGCGCCCCAGCTCCAGCGCTGGAGCCATGGCGCTGCTCTGCTGCGGCCCCGCCCCCAGCCCCGGCCCCGCCCCTGAGCAGCCTCCGGCCCCGCCATTGGCCCCGCTCTTTCCTGCCAGCCAATGGCAGCCCGAGTGTTCAGAGGCGTCACTGGTCGCCGGGCAGATCCCGGCATTGCTGCCGGCTGCGGAAGGGAAAAGCCACAGCGTCAGAGGGAGCGATGGGGGAGGGCACGGGGCAATTGCCGGGAATTCCCCTGGATCCCCTCCCGGGATCCCCCGGGACCCTCCTCGGCCGCGCCCTGCGGGACCCCCGGGCCGGGCTGTGCTCAGCTCCCGGGGCCTGCGCTCCAGCTCTGCCTGCAACCCGCCGCCTCCGGCCCAAAGCGGGGCGAGCACCGCCAGCCGAGGATCCATTTTTTCCTGCGCTGCGGCTCCGAGCCCCGGCGGAGCAGGACTGGGCGCTGCGACTGCGAGCCCTGATTGCCAATCTCCTTCTCTCTCTTTCTCCTGTTCTCTCCCTTTGCTGTGGGTGATCATCAATCCCAGAGAGGCCGGAGAGCCCCGTGCCCAGGTCGGGTTTCCCAGGAAAGGGAGGCCTGGGGATGTGGTGCCCAGGGCCGGCCGGGAATGGGAGTCCCGTAATCCCGAAGTTAAAAATAACCAGAACCGAAGCCTTTAACTACGGAACTCTTTATAAGTAAAAGCAGCAGAGAAGCTAAGGGAATATTCTATGGTGGGGCTGCCTAGCCACACCCAAAAAGGAAGTACCCCACACACCCTGGGAACTCTCACAGAATGGGAAGGGAGTTGCAGGTTTATAGGAGTGCCCATGGACTTACTGTGTCTGGTGTTGTTTAGGGCTGTTTGTATGTTAAGTCACCTTTTATGAGATGATGAGCTTTCAACTGGAGGATGAAGGCAATTTTTAGCAGCTGGTCCTGTAGCTGACTGTATGGTGTCCGGAGAGTTCCCGAATCTTGTATTGGCTCGCTTTTCCAGGGGCTTTTTCTCTTCAAGGGAACTCCCCTGAAGAGTGGTGTTTCGGGAGCTTTGTGATTTTACATGTTGGGCGCGTTCTTTCAATTGATGGACAGGAGGGGAGCAGCAGCAGCCAGGCTGGAAATGAGGTAGGGGAGAGGGCAGAAGTGGGAAGTAACAGGGAACAAACTGGAACAGGGAACACAACGAACTGGATTTAATGAAGGGAATAGAACAACCGGATTAAAGAATGAACTGGGGTCATACAGAACAGTGTATCACATGATAAGGTAAGTGACAATTCCAACTCTCTAACAATCCCCATTTGCAACCTTCAGTGGAGATCATTTATCACAGTGCTGTAGCTCAGTATTAAATCTGGTTTTTGCTGATCCCGTGCTGGGGATTTTTTAAATGCTCTCAGCCCCTGGCTCATAACAGGGTGAAGGAGCCCTGGCCCAGACTCTGGCCCTGGGACACAGGGATGCTGCCAGGGGGTCCCTGTCCCCCTGTGCCACCCCCAGGGCCCGGCCCCTGTCCCCGTGTCAGGCTCTGGGGTCGATCTCGTGGAACATCCTCTGGGGGAGGCTGTGGCACCGGGGGCGGGGGGACCTGGGGGGACAGGGGACCCCCCTGTGCACGAGCAGTGTTGGACTGTGAGGGGGGAACGGGGCAGAGTGACCTCCCCAGTGACCTCACACAGCTCTGTGATGTCACACAGCACCCTGTGATGTCACACAGGGCTGTGTGATGTCACACAGCACCCTGTGATGTCACACAGCACCCTCTGATGTCACACAGCATCCTATGATGTCACACAGCCTCTGTGATGTCACACAGCCCCTGTGATGTCACACAGCACCATATGATGTCACACCACACCCCGTGATGTCACATAGCCCCTGTGATGTCACACAGTCATTGTGATGTCACACAGCCCTGTGTCACGGTCCGCCCAATTCAAGAGTGAGTTGTGACTGGTTCTTTTATGGATCTTAGAGCGCAAAAGACACAGCAGGGGACAAAACCAGTTTACTTTTACAGAAATGCACTTTATTTAGTGCCAACCAAAATGCGATAATGGGACAGAGAGAGAGAGAGAGAGAGAGAGAGAGCAAGGGGGGTCGGGATTATAGCTACCAAGACGGACAGACGAATCCTCGTGGAGCAGCCAACAGATGTCTGTTGCTGTCTGGGGAGATCTCAGGGGTCTCCTTTGCGAAAGTCACTTTTATAGTCCTTTCCCAAAGCGAGTGGCTTCTGGCCAAAAGGTGGGAAGATTTATGGACTATTGTATGTGGAGCTCATTACGCTGAGGAACAGGTGGAAACAGGACGCTTCAAGGCACACCAAACCATCTTTGTTGTTATGAACACACGCAGGGAAGCCCATACTGACCAGTCCATTGTTCTTCCATCTGTGGGAGCTTTGTTGAGTCAGCGCCCCGTGACTAGTTGTCATGATAAACCAGTCCTGGTAGGCATCACCTGCGGAACAGTCACTTGGCGTTCCTCCCATCCCTGGCCAGCGCAGGCCTCAGGCGAGGGTCGTTGGGCAGGAACAGACGAGAGGCTCGGACGAACTCTCACAGCACCTAACCCAGATGCTAAACAAACAGAAATACCTTTTTATTCCGTCACTCACGTGTCTCTGTTCCCAGGGTTCTTGGCTCTGATATCTCTGGACCTGCGTTGGGCCCTTCCAGAGCTGTCGGCCTCAGTCCAGGAATTTTCCAGATGCCTCCTCTCCTGCCTGGCTCGCCAAAAACTGTTGTCTTTAGGAGCTGGAACACAGATCACACAGAGTTAGGGGAAATAAAATGGGTATTTATTCAAAGGCCTGCAAAGGCCACACCCTGGCTGCACAGTGCCACAGCGTGGCCCCTGCCCTGTCCCAGTGGCTCTCAGGTGGATGCGAGAGAGCAAAAGGTCACATGATTTTGCACTCTTATAAAACTCTGGCCATCCAGTTAACAGTTTCAATTTGTAGAATGTCATTTCCATTTTCTCCTGGTCGAATTGTCTTCTTCTCATACTGTTTATACTCAAGGCCTGGAGCCTGAGGAAAACTGTCCTAGAGTCCATAGCTGGTATCGGACTATTTCGCCTTCACCATCCTAAAGCACAACGAAAAGCATACCCAAGCAGAACAGAAAACTTGGATCTTAAGGCATCAAGACCAACCCCCCAGCTCTGTGCCCAGGTGTGTGCCCCCAGCATCACCCCCCCTCAGCTCTGTGCCCCTCCCCACCCCTGGGGGCTGTGGGAGCTGCTGTCCCCTGCCAGGGCTGTCACCTGCCCTGCTGGCTGTCCCCAGGTGCAGGGGGGTGCCCAGCCCCAGCTGGCCCAGCTCTTGGCTCTCAGGGCTTTGTTCTCTGGCTCTGTGCTGGCACTCAACAGGCTCCGTGTGCATCACGTGGTGAGTTCAGCTCAGCCCAGGTGAGCCCCAAACCAGCCCAGGTGCAGGTAAAAAGCTGCAGAGAAGCCCTGGGCCCATCCCCACACTGTGGCAGCAGCTGAGGGGGGCTCAGGAAAGATCCCACCTGCAGTGCTGCCTCCAGCTGTGCCCCCCCAACACCTGGAGGGTGTGAATGACCCCAGGGAGGGGATTTGGGGCAGCAATTTCCACCTGTGCAGGTGTGCAGGCAGCAGGTGGGGGAGGGATTTCCCCATCCCTGGAACCCTTCAGGTGCTACCAGGCTTGGTGGAAGTACCTGAAGGGCTCCCAGGCTGTTTTGGGAGGGGCTGGGCGTATCCCAGGTGCTCTCTTGTCCCCACAGAGGGCCCTGAGCCAGGTGCTGTTCCTCACGCCCTACCTGCCGGCCGCCCTGCTGCGGCAGTGCCTGCACAGGCACCTGCTGGAGATGCAGCAGCTGGACAGAGCCCTGCTGCACCTGGGCTGGGGCAGCTCTCTGGGGAGGAGCTGCGAGGGTGAGGGCACCCCCACACCTGTGCAGGGCACCCCCACACCTGTTCAGGGCAGCTGGCAGCTCACCTGGCACCTGCACGGCCTGGGGCCACCAGGCTGGCACCTGGCAAAGGGGTTTCTGCTCCTTGGGGGGGGGGGGGATGGGGTTCTGTGTGTTCCTGACTTTGTCTGTCTGTGTGTCTGTCTGGGGCTCCCTAGGCCTGTTACCTGCATGGTCTCAACTCCACTCACCTGGGCCAGGCCAAGTGCAGGGCGTGGCTGGAGCAGTGGCTCAGCCTCTCCTGTCTTATGAGTGTTCTGAGTGTGGCAAGAGCTTCTCACAGAGCTCACACTTGACCACGCACCAACGGAGGTACCACTAAGGGAAGCCCTGTGAGTGCCTTGAATGTGGGAAGAGCTTCATGTGCCGCTCCAGCTCCGTTCTCCATTACAGGATCCGTGCTGGATGATCCCAGTGTCTCCCACTGGGAAGAGCCCCAGTGATCTGTGTTGGGAAGACACCTGGCTGGGAGGGCTCCACATTCTCCTGGCTTCCCTTGGGTACCTGGATACATCCACAGACCAACATCATAAATCCATTGTGGAGAGCATATTTGTCGACTTCTGACCCCAGAAAAATATCATTTGTTGCATCTTCTGGTGGCATCAAGCAACACTGAGTGGCCTTGGAGGTCTTCTCCAATAAAAAATCATCATTTTAATCCTCTCTGGCCTATGCACATCTTCCACATCCAAATGGGAACAGACTGGGGCAAATCCCATGATTTTGGAGACAGTGGGTTGGAAACCCCTCCAAAATGGGTTCTTCCCACCCAGCCAAGCATATGGATGCTCTGCCAGCAGGGACACGTAAATCTTTCAGTTTTGGCCTTGAAACAAAAAGGTTTCTGTTCATCCCTTTGAAAGTCCTGAAATTAGAGTAAAAATAAAGATGTTGAAGTAATGCATGGATGGGGAGATGTGTCCTGGTGGCAGTGTCCCCACGGTGTGGTGACATCGTCCCCTGCTGTGTGTCTTGGTGGCATTGTGTTGCCTCCCCTCTGTATGTCCCCATCCCCTGCCATGTCTCCCTGCCCCCTTCCATGTGTCCCCAGCCCCCAGCAGGGCCAAATGTTGTAAGGCTGAACGGGGTTGGGACCCCAATTTACATCTCCATACAAATCTGGGCCTTCTGTGTGTGCACCAGCCAAAAACTATATTTAGTTGCTGTGTTTTGCTGTTCGTTCACATGGTTCTTTCACACACTAGCTGTTCCTGTGTATTTCTTAGTTTAGACTAGTATTCACAACAGGTGCACAGCATGAGAAAATTTTAGGAGTTTTTCGATAACTTGTTTGAAACAGCCCAAGGCCCCTGGAACAAAAACTATCTTAAATTGGGAGAGAAGATGTTGAAAACATCGAATACCAAGATTAGAAGATTCAAGACAGCAGGAGGCAGCGAGGATCTTGAAGACCACCAATGACAGACTTTTTGGGGGTTGAAGGGGTGGATCAATATCCTAAAATTACCAATTGTGAAGTGCATCCCCACGTGGGTGATGGTTGTAGAAATGTGTAATTGGGGTGAATTGTAAACAATAAATTGGCTTCTGCAAAATCATATTGATGTGCTGTTCGAAGTCCAGTTTGTTCCTGCAGCCAAAGTCCCTGAGGTCCTGGGCTCTCCGAGGGGAGTCATCCTGCAGTGTCCCCATGTCCTGCAGAGTGTCCCCATGTCCTTCAAGCTGCCCCTATGTCATGCAGGGTGTTCCTGTGTCCCTGAGGATGTTCTCATGGCTGCTCCTGGCTCTGAGCATCTGCACTTGCCCTGGCACAGGCAGGGACACACCATGGCACAGGTAGGGAAATCCTGTGACACCCTATAACACCCCACAATATCCTTTGTCCTCTGATTTTAGGTTCTTTCCCCCTCTTTTGGGTTCATTGCCCCCTGGTTTTGGCCTTTTCTGTGCTTGTTTGGATCCTTTCCACCCTTTCCCCCAATTATGGGCATCCTCCCCTTGACATTTCTGGGTGCACCCCTCCTCTCCAACCCCCTCCACACCTCTTAGCCGCCCTTGTTCCCCTCCACCCCAGCCCCCTTCTCCACAGATGTTTCCCCAGCTGTGTCCCCAATTATCCTCCCATGCTACATGGACTCGGTTCTTGCCATCCTGGATGCCCTTGAGACCCCGGCCCGGGGCTGTGGACCTCCTCTTCCAGTGATCCAGAGCTGGCCCAGCCGCCAGGGGACACTGGTGGCCCCGGGACTCCAGGTGAGTGGCCTGGTGAGGTTGGTGGGAGGGTTTCGGGTCATCTTGGGACTGACTGTGGGTCTTGTCTACTCTGCAGTGAAGAGCAGCCAGGGCCAGGGAGCCTGGGATGGATGGGGGCAGGAGAGGTTGGACACTGGTCCAGATGGACACCAGAGCCATGGATCCCACTCTGGATGGACACTGGTCTGGAGACACACCAGAGTCACAGATCTCAGCTGGACACTGGTCTGGACAGCCCTTGGCCCTGCAGCCCCCCGGCCCAGGCAGCTCCCAGCCCAGATGACCACCAGCCTGGACACACCCTGGCCCAGCCCACTGGCCCACCAGCCCATCCCAGTAGCCCTAACCCCAAAACTGCCCAAAATAAACCCAGTTCCAGAAGATTAGCTCTGGGCGATTCCTGCAGAGTGAGTGGGAAACTGAGGCACGAGCTGGAGAGGTGACTTTGTGGTGACGGGAGGGACGTCAGGACCCATCCTGGAGACCAAAACAAGGATTCACACCCTCAAATTGTCACTGCAGCATCTTGAGAACCCCAGCTGTCACACTGGGGGGACTCCAGGAGCCACCGTGACCACACAGTCCCTTCGAGGAATGACCCACAGTAGGTGACAAATTGGCAGGTGGAGGTGACAAAAAGCACAGGTGCCACCTTGGGGATAGTACAGAGAAGGGGTCCTGTGGTGCCAGCAAGTTCCCCTCCAACTGAGGGGCACCCTAGGGTGACAAAGGGGGGGTCAGGGGTGTTCCCAAGGTGAGAGGGGAGGGGTTTGGTGGGGAAGTGTGGTTGGGGCTCGACAGAAATGCCTCCAGTTCAGCCTGTGCCCAGAGCACGGGGGTGGCAGGGCACCTCTTACTCTGTCACTGTGTTCCCCTGTTGCCTTGTCCCCTGTCACCCTGTCTCTGGTCATCCACTGTAACCCACTGTCTCCTCTGCTGGGCAGGAGGGATGGTGGCACTCCCAGATGGGTGACCAGGTGGATCTGCACTCGCCTGCCATGGGAGCAGTTGTCAAATGTGACCTGGGGACACTGGATGGCACTGTCATTGGTGTGTCACAGTCACCATCATTGCCACCATCACTGTCATTGTCACTGTCATTAGCACTCTCACTGCCACCATCATTGTCACTGTCACTGCCATCATCACAGGCACTGTCCAAGCACTCAGTGGCTGCCCCCCAGGGAATGCAGGGGTACCAGGGAACACCCAAGGGACAGAGGGACAGATAAGGGACTGAAGGATACTCAAGAGGAACACAAGGGGGACATGAATTGGACACCAGGAGAGACATGAAGTACACAAAAGGGACAGGAGAGGATACAAGAAGGATACTCAGGGGACACTGGGGACACTTTGGGACATTTAGGGACACTCAGGGACACTCACAATATCAGTGAAGGTGTAGCAGTCGGGGATTTTGTGG
Source organism: Erithacus rubecula (assembly GCF_903797595.1). Taxonomy (NCBI): domain Eukaryota; kingdom Metazoa; phylum Chordata; class Aves; order Passeriformes; family Muscicapidae; genus Erithacus; species Erithacus rubecula. The sequence goes on from NW_027636165.1 coordinate 368,914, forward strand.
TTCAGCAGCATTTTGATGTTGATGGCCTTGAGTGGGAACATCACAATGACATTGATCAGTCTGAGGGGATAAAAACACTGCAAGAGGCCTCAAAATCACCAAACAAAAGGAAAAAAATCCACCTCAAAATCCCAAAGAAACCAATGAAAAAGGGAAAACTCTGCCCCAAAAAATCCCCCAAAAAAACAACAGGAAAGGGAACAAATCTGCTCCAAAAAGTCCCAAAAACCTCGTGAGTTCCTGAAGTCCCAAAAAAACACTTGGAAAAGGAAAAATTCGACACCAAAATCCCCCAAGAATTAGAATTCCACCCCAAAATCCTTACAAAACAAGATGAAAAGGAAAATTGCCACACCAAAATCTCAAAAGTCCAACGAGAATGGAAAATTTCACTTGAAATCCCTAAAAGCCCCAGGAGTCCCAAAAATCCCCCCCAAAAACCCTAGAAAAGGAAAAATACTGCCCCAAAATCTCCAAAAAAACAAAAGGAAAGGGAAAACTGGGCCACAAAATCCCCCTAAAAAATCCTGTGAAAGGGTAAAGGGAATCCTAGGAAAGGGAAAATTCCACTCCAAAATCCCACACAAGAATTTGGAAATAGGACTGCAAATCTCACACTGGGATTTTAGGAATGGGAAATGTCCCTGGGTGGGATTTTTGGAGGGTTTGGGGATTACCTGTGGAAGCCACCTGGGACAGTGCTTGACATCATGGCACAGCAGCTGGACACCGGGTGGGGATTGGGACTGGACAATGGACACTGGGAATGAGGCTGGGCACTGGGAGTGGACACTGGCCCTGGGATTGGAGCTGGACACCAAACCAGGATGAAGATAAAGCCCCTTGCCTGGTACTGGGAGCTATTGGAGGGGTACTGGGGGTGCTGACTGCTGCCCCCTAGAACAGGACGAGGAACCCCCGGATTGGGGCGGGGAGCTCCGAAAATGAGACCTCCCCCTCCCCGAGCTCCCAGTCAGCAAGATCAGGTGCGACAGCCCTGACCCTGCCCCTATCTCAGTCCCCGTCCCCATTCTCGGTCCCTGTCCCTATCCCCGGCCCGTATTCCCAGCCCCTGTCCCTATTCCCGTCCCTCTCCCCTCTCACCAGCCGCCGCCGCCATCGCTCCGGACCTCAGCGGCCCTCACGTGACAGGGAAACATCGCGTTCCTCTCGCCCACCAATCATAGCGCGCGACCGCTCCTAGATTTGCATAACCACGCCCTCGATCTTGGTCCCGCCCACCAGCGGCTGCAGCCGGATCTGGGCTCTGTTTCCTCCCAGTAGGAGCCGAACTGGGAGGAAAAGCACTCCCAGTTGCTTCCAGGTGCTCTCAGGATCGCTCCCAGTGCTCCCAGTATCGGTCCCAGCGCCGCGCGGGGCGCAGCCACTTGGGAACCCCTCAGGGCACAGCGCGGCTGCTTTTGGGTGTCGGCACCTGCTCGGGCTTCAAACACAACTGCTGCCTTGTCTCCCACCTGCGTATCCACACTGGGGAGAGGCCCTGTGAGTGCTCCCAGTGTGGCAAGTGCTTCAGGACCAGCTCTGATCTGATTGTCCACCAAAGGAGCCACACGGGTGAACAGCCCTACGAGTGTGATAAATGCAGCAAGAGGTTTCCAACCAGCTCCAGTCTCCTCCAGCACCAGCACATTCACATAGAGAAGAAGCCCTTCTGTTGTCCCGAGTGTGGGAAGGGCTTCAGGTACAAGTCCAACCTCATCACCCACCGGCGCATCCACACCAGGGAGAGGCCTTATGAGTGTTCTGAGTGTGGGAAGAGCTTCTCACAGAGCTCACACTTGACCACGCACCAACGGAGGTACCACTAAGGGAAGCCCTGTGAGTGCCTTGAATGTGGGAAGAGCTTCATGTGCTGCTCCAGCTCCGTTCTCCGTTACAGGATCCGTGCTGGATGATCCCAGTGTCTCCCAGTGGGCAGAGCCCCAGTGATCTGTGTTGGGAAGACACTTGGCTGGGGGGCTCCACATTCTCCTGGCTTCCCTTGGGTACCTGGATACATCCACAGACCAACATCACAAATCCATTGTGGAGAGCACATTTGTCGACTTCTGACCCCAGAAAAATATCATTTGTTGCATCTTCTGGTGGCATCAAGCAACACTGGGTGGCCTTGGAGGTCTTCTCCAATAAAAAAACATCGTTTTAATCCTCTCTGGCCAATGCACATCTTCCACATTCAAATGGGAACAGACTGGGGCAAATCCCACGATTTTGGAGACAGTGGGGTGGAAACCCCTCCAGAAAGGGTTCTTCCCACTCAGCCAAGCATGTGGATGCTCTGCCAGCAGGGACACGTAAATCTTTTTTTTTTTTTGGCCTTGAAACAAAAAAGTTTCTGTTCATCCCTTTGAAAGTCCTGAAATTAGAATAAAACTAAAGATGTTGAAGTAATGCATGGATGGGGAGATGTGGTAGACAATGACACAGGTGAGGTCATGGATGGGGACATGAGGGGACACAGCCTTTCATGGGGACATAGACATGGATGGAGACACAGGCCTAGCTGTGGACATAAGGGGACGTGGACATGGGTGGGGACATGAACTGCAACAGCATCAATGCCACAACCTGTGCCACCACAGTGTCACCTGCACCTCATCTCAGCCATGGCTAAGATGGTTGCCCAATGCACCACATCCCCACTGTCACTACTGCAATATCCCAGCCAAATGTCACCACAGACCAGGGTGGGAGGGTTGTTGACAAGTTGTTGTCAGGGCTTGTTCAGCTGGTGAAAAGTAGTGTGGAAGCAAGTGACAGCCATCAGGGTGTCCCAGGGCCACCACGTTCAGGGGACCCCTGGGGGACAGGGCAAGGATCAGTGCCACACGAGGTGTCACTAGAGGTGTCCTAGTGGCAGTGTCCCCACAGGTGTGGCGACATTGTCCCCTGCTGTGTGTCCTGGTAGCATTGTGTCCCCTCCCCTCTGTCCCCATCCTCCACCATGGTTCCCTGTCACCCCTCTGTGTGTCTCAGTCCCCTTCCATGTGCCCCTGTCTCTCGTCCTGTGTTCCTGTCCCCACCCCCAGCGTGGCCTAAGTACCTGAGGTCCCAGGCCCGTGTCCTTCAGGGTGTCCCCATGTCCCTCAGGATGTTTCTGTGGCTGCTCCTGGCACTGAGTGTCTGCACTTGCCCCAGCACAGGTAGGGACAAGCCGTGACACCCTGTGACACCCCATGAGAACCTTTCTCCTCTGATTTTGGGGCTTTTCCCCCTATTCTGGATACTTGCTCCCCTATTTTGTGTCTTCCCCTCTTTTGGGTCTTTCCCACTTATTTTGTTTCCTTTCCCCTTATTTTGGTTCCCTTCCTCTTTTTTTGGATCATTTCCTCCCTTTTCCACCCTTTCCCCCATATTCAGGTACCTTCCTGCTTCTGGTACTTTTGTGGATGCCTTTCCCCTCCTCCAGTCCTCTCCCCACCCCTTAGTCCTCCTCACCCCCCCACTGGTTGCCCCCCAGTTGTTGCCCCACACCACACGGACTCGGTGCTCACCATCCTGGACACACTTGAGACTCAGGCCTGGGGCAACTCCCCCAGCACCGCCACGGCCTTGGGGAGGGGGTTGGGGGTCTGCAGCACCCTGGGGTGCTGAGCGGTGCAGGGTGAACGCCCCCAGCTCTCACTGCAGACCAGTGGCAGCTCCTGGCCGAGCTCCTCCGCCACGACCCGGTGACCCCAGAACTGGGGGCGGAGCTGGCCCCTGACAGCTGCCCAGCTGCCTCATCCTCTGTCCCAGCTCTTCCTCCCACTCCTCCTCCTCTTCCTCCTCATCTTAATCCCTCCACCTCTTCTCCCGCTGTTTCTCCATCACCGCTCCCCCATCCCCACTGCTCCTGCCCCGTTCCCAAGCCTTTGCAGGAGCAGGGATGGAGCCGGGACAGGTCGGGATGGGCAGCGTGGAGCTCTCGGCTGCTCCCACCCGCTGGGGGTGGGGGGAACCCGGCCTGGGGAAAAGGAGAGGGAAACTGGGAAAAGTGGGGGACAGCAGATCCAAAGTGGGGCTTGCTGGGGACCCTGGGTGGGAAATTCCATCCCTTTGGACTCTTCCCAGACACCTGGAGATGTTGGAGCAGGGACTGCAGAGATGGGTGAGGGATCCCAAGAGTGGGATTTTGCGGACAGTATCTGTGGGAATGGGAATGTCCTGCTCCTTTCCCAGGGCAGGGTCACACCTGAGCCAGGTGTGCAGAGCAGGACCTTGCCCTGAGCCTTAGCACTGTCCCACCTGCAGTATCTGCTTCCCCTCGGCCTCTTCCTCCTGTGGCCACAAGCCCAGCTTGGTGTTGAACAAAGGGGCTGGGCTGGGGTCATCCCATGGTGGGGGCTGCACACCCCATCTGCCCCCTCTCCAAATTCCCTCACGGGTGCTGCAGGAGCTGGGGCAGGAGCCCTGTGGGGAGGGAAAAGGGGGTGACACCAGGATTGGGTTATAGTGGAGTTGTAACTGTGGCCAGGGAAGAGCAGGGTGAGAATATGTGAGAGGAACAATTGTGCACACAGGCAGGGCAGGGCAGGAGGAGGGGCAGGAGCTGCTCCAGGGGCTGGAGCTGATTGCCCTGACATTCCATGGTGCAGTCTGTGCTGAGGCAGCCGGGCCCCTGCAGCCCATGGAGGGCACGGAGTGCAGAGATGCACCTGCAGCACCTGGAGGAGCCCGTGCCGGAGCAGGGGGATGCCTGAGAGGAGACTGGGACCCCATGAGAAACCTGTGCTGGAGCAGGGTCCTGGCAGGGACCTGCAAACCCGTGCAGAGAGGAGCCCACGCTGGAGCAGGGTCCTGGCAGGACTTGTGAGCCCATGAAAGTGTGGCCCACGCTGCAGCAGTGAAGAACTGCTGTCCATGAGATGAACTCACCTTGGCGAAAGTTCATGGAGAAGCATCTCCAGAAGGAACCTCATGGTGCAGCAGAGCAACCACTCCTCTCCCCAAGCAGCAGGAGAAACAACACGCCATGAACTGACCCTGCACCCACTGAGGAAGGAGGTAGAGCTGGGAAGGAGGGAGAGATGGGCAGAAGGTGTTTTTAAAGCTTCATTTTACTTCTCACTATGCTGCTCTGATTCAATTCATTTAAATTCAATTAATATCTCTAATTTCAAACCTGTTTTTCCCATTATGGCATTTGCTGCGTGATCAGTTCCAGTCCTTATCTCAAACCATGAAGCCTTCATTCTATTTTGTCTCCTGTCCATCTCTGGAGGGGAATGAGAGCAGCTCTGGTGGGTGCCTGGAATCCAGCCAGGGACAACTGACAACACTTCCTTTCTCTCATCCTTTCTTTCTTTCCAGAGGTCACAGTGCAGAGGTTGAGTGGGGCTTTGATGGGGGCAGTGAAGGTGTTGGGGAGCAGCAGGGACAGGAGCCCCAGGGCTGTGGGACAGGCATGAGAGGGGCCCAGGCAGCTGGCAGGGGGCAAGGCCTGTCCCCCTGGGCCAGCAGCAGCCCCGTGCCCTGCCCAAGGCGCTGCCACCAGGGGCTGGGCCCAGAGGCAGGGGGAGACCCCAGTCCCGGGGGCGGCGTTTCTGCCCCGAGCCCCGTCCAGCCCAGCCTGCCCCGAGTGCGCAGTGACCGCTGGCACGGCTGCACTGGACAGCGTGACCTGCTGGGGACACTGAGAGCTGCCCTGGGACACTGCCCTGGGGATGGCACAGGCACCAAACAAACCACAGCCAGCCCTGCTCCTTGGGATGGCACAGGCACCAGAGCACAGCACAGCCCCGCTCCTTGGGATGGCTCAGCCCCTGTGAGTGTCCCAAGAGTGGGAAGAGCTTCTCACAGAGCTCTCATTGCACAGATACCAAGGGAGGCACCACTGAGGGAAGCCCTGGGAGTGCCCTGAGTGTGGGAAGAGCTTTGTGCCAGTCTTAGGCTGCAATGCCAGATGTAACCAGCAGTATATATTCTATCACCATCTGTTGAAACGAGGTGGAGCAGTGATCCTTATATCTTCCATGATCCATCCCTCATAACTCCAGGTAGGATATCCTCTGTTAATAAGTCAGCTCTAAAAGTCAGGTGGAGAAGTTTTCTTTATGTCTTCCAGGACCCATCCTTTGCCCAGGAAGATATTTTCTGCTAATAAACCATTAAGTCTCATTGCATGACTGATCAAATTACATCATCCCATTTGAGATGCTCCACCCAAAGGGAAGAGCCAAGCATTTCCTACCCAAATAAAACACGAAATTTGAAACATTAGAGCAGCCTTTTGCCACTAAATTCTCAGAGGAAGGCCAAGCCCATCTTCATAACAACAAGACCTTAAAAGAGGAACTACACCCTTCTCCAAAATCTTTGTTTCATCAAAAGCACATCTGTCACTCCAAGAAAACTGTAGACACCATTTAATCAGACTGCTGCCAACACCCTGACCAACAGGGTGTCAGGCTGAATTCTGACTGTGTCAGTACTCTGTCTTTTATATTACTATATTATTAATTTTCCTAGTAAAACACCATTCCTACTCCCATATGCTGAAGGATTACAGTGCCCCAGCTGGTGAGAAACCCTCCCCCTGCCTCACAGAGGGACAGTCTGATGCTGCAGCAGTGGAACCCACAGACGTTACAACCGTCCAGGCTCCAGCTGAACCGCAGGGGCAGGCACAGCCAGCAGCAGAGGCCCCTGGAAATAAGAAAAATCTAAGATGAAATCAGAGCACCCAGTCAATAAAGATAAGAAAGGAGGGCCCTCACAACCCGTAGGGGAGACAGAGGTTGAGATCATCACCAAGACCTCATCTTATAAAAGTCTGAAATCTGCAAAAAGACATTGTTCTATGGGGGTGTGAGGATTATACAACCTGGTTCCTTCAGGTGTGGGAGATTATGGGTACAGGTGTGCAACTGGATGGTTCCGAGGCAAGGAATTTGGGACCCTTGACCCAGGACTGAGGTGTGGATAAGGTATTTGTAATGAAGCAGGGCCTCCTTTCCCTCTGGGAGCAGCTTTTAATGAGTGTGAGAGAGAGGTTTGTCCACAGAGAGAGAATGCAGGAGCAGCACCATAGAATGTGATGGAAGAGCCTTGAGGAAGGGATCCAGCAGCTGAGAGAAGTGGCAGCACTGGAGGGGCTCTTTGGGAGGGGTGGACAGCAGGACAATGACCCTGACAAGGTCAGGTGCACAGGGCAGATGTTGTGCAATCTGGCAAACCTGGGGCCATCCAAATACACCTTTACTGTGACAATTAATGCTGATAACAACCCAGAGACAGTGGGTTCTGTCACCAACAAGCTCAGAAATATGAGAGTGTGATCAATGGCTCATGTCTCTGTTGTGGTTAAGGAGCTCAAAGAGGAGTTTAAGGAAGAGATGAGGGAGATAAGGGAAGAGGTGAGGAAGATCAGTGCAGCATCAGTGCCAGTCACAGGCCCCAAAATCAGAGCCCAACATCTCCAGCTAGGGAGAGAGGGGACACCCCACGAGCTGACCTGTGGTTCTTTTTGCACAACCATGGGGAAATCATGAAAAGGCAAAATGAGAAACCCACTTCTGTGCTGGCAGCACGGGTGCATCAACTCAGGGAGGGAAGCACTAAGAGAGGGAGTTCCACTAAAGTGAAGGCAGCCTCAACCTCCCATGACCAAGCTGCCAGGTATTGCAGAAAGGAAGATGACCTGTGGGATCCTCTTAAAAGAACCTCTAGTATGTATGCCCAGGAAGGAAATGATAACCAGGGTTAGAGGGGCCCTGCCTCTAGCCAGGGAGAGGCACAGGACAGCCAGGTCTTTTGGATGGAGCAGATCCAATGGCCTGGCACATCAGAGCCTTTAGTTGATCCTGGTGCACAGTGTACCCTAATGCCACTGGGACATGTGGGGGCAGAACCTGTTTCCATTGCTGGGGGGATGGGGGATCACAGGAATTGACTCTGCTGGAGGCTGAAATGAGCCTGACTGGGAAGGGGTGGCAGAAACATCCCAGTGTGACTGGCCCAGAGGCTCCATGAATTCTGGGCATACTCTTCCTCTAAAATGGCTGTTACAAAGACCCAAATGGACTCAGGTGGGCTTTTGGAACAGCTGCTGTAGAGGCAGAGGCCATTGAGAAATGAAATATCTGGCCTGGAGTATCAGAAAACCCATCTACAGGAGGTTCCTGAAGGTGAAAGTGCAACAAGCACCAACTGCCACCTCAACAGCACACAGCCAGCAGTATCAGATGAATCAAGATGAGATTATCCCCACCCATAATATTTTGGCTAGAAAGTCAAAGGGTGCTCAGTAAAACCCACTCACCCTTCAACAGCCCCAATTTGCCTGTGGGCAAGCCTGACAGAATATAGACATAGACTGTAGGATATTGGGCCTTGAATGAAGTGACTCCACTGTGGGAGCTAAGACAGAGTACTGTGGATTTAATTAGCATAAGCAGCTTGATAACCAAGATGCCTTGGCAAGAACAAACAGAGCTTTGAAGACTCCATGAAGATTGGATCAAAACTGGTGACTGAAACAGGAATGAATCAAATGGAAATATTGCAAAACGTACAAGCTTCTCTGTGTGATGTTTAACCCCACCAATGTGGTAAAATATTACCAGCTTTCCTAAAAATGGTATATAAGCACATGTAGCTGAGAGTAAATTTGGATTCTGATCAGCAGTCAGTAGACCCCCTCTCTCTCCCAGTCATTGATTCTCCAGTGCTGAGCGCTGCCGTGCCGGACACGCTGGATCTCCAGGAGGAGCTGGAGCCCAAGGCAGCAAAGTGGCACCATTGACATTGCCAATGCATTTTTCTCCATTCCTTTGGCAGCAGAGTGCAGGCCTCAGTTTGCTTTCACCTGGGGGCACGTGCAGTACACCTGGAACCGACTGCCCCAGGGGTGGAAACACAGCCCCACCATCTGCCACGGGCTGATCCAGGCTGCACTGGAAAAGGGTAAAGCTCCAAAACATCTGCAATACATCAATAACATCATTGTGTGGAGGAACAGGGCAATAAAAGTATTTGAGAAAGGAGAGAGGATCATCCAGATTCTCCTGGAAGGAGGTTTCCCCATGGAGAAGAGCAAAGTCAAGGGACCTGCCTGAGAGATCCAGTTCCTGGGAGTAGAGTGGCAAGATGGACAGAGCCAGATCCCCACTGAAATGAGCAATGAGATCATCACAGTGTCTCCACCAACCAGCTAGAAGGAAACACAAGCTTTCCTAGGGGCCATAGGTTTTTAGAGAATGCATTCCTGAGTGCAGCCACATTGTGAGCCCTCTCTACCTGGTCACTCTAAGAAGAACAATTCCAGCTGTGGCCCTGAACAGCAACAAACCTTCACCCAGACCAAGCAGAAAATCACTCAAGCAGTGCCCATGGCCCAGTCAGGACAGGACCAGAGGTGAGGAATGTGCTTTACTCTGCAGCCAAGAACAATGGCTTGTCCTGGAGCCTTTAGCAGAAGGTGCCTGGGGAGACTCGAGGCTGAGCACCAGAATTCTAGAGTCAAAGTTACACGAAGTCTGAAGCAAACTACACTCAACAAAAAAAACCAAAAAAGTTATGTGCCTACAATAAGAAAGTTCAAGCCACCTCAAAAGAAATTATCAGAAAAGCACAACTCCTCCTGGCACCCTGACTCCCGGTGCTGGGGTGGATGTTTAAAGAAAAGACTCCTCTACCCACCACGCCACTCACACCACATGGAGCCCATGGATTGCTCTCATCACACAGCACGGCCAGATTAGAAACACAAATCACCCTGAAATTTTAAAAACACTTAAAACCGGCCACAAGATAAAAACTTTAGTCTCAATAACAAAAAGGAGCAGAAACAAGTAACCCAGGCTAAAAAGCTCCACCATACAACCAACTAGCAGCACAAGAAACACGCTGTGCTCTTGTCACTGACAGTTTCTGTCTCATGGTTGAGATGAACCAGAAGTGGAAAGTGGCCGCAGGGAGCCCCACACGACGAGTCACACAAGCTACTGAAGGAGAAGGTGAATCAAGTGCACTTGCTGAACTCAAAGCCATTCAGCTGGCCCTGGACACTGCTGAAAGAGAGAACTGGCCAAAGCTCTACCTTTATACTGAATCATAAATAGTAACCAATGCTCTGTGGAGTGAGCTAGAAAGGTGAAAAAAGGCCAGCTAGCAACATAAAGGAAAACCAATTGAGGCTGCTGATGAGTGGAAAAATATTGCCACTCAGACAAACTCTGTAAAAGTCCATCATGTAGACGGCCACGTCCCCAAAAGTCAGGCTAATAAAGAACACTAAAACAAGGAGCAAGTAGATCAAGCTGCAAAATTAGAGATGTCACAAATAAATTTAAATCAGCAACATAAGGAAGAGTTGTTCTTAGTCCATAGGTCCATACTGCCTCAAGCCATCAAGGCAAAAATGCCACCTATAAGTAGGCACAAAACTGAAAAGCAGGTTTAACTATAAATTGCATTTCTCAAGTTATCCATAACTGTAAGACGTGCTAAAATCAAGCAAGCCAAGCACATAAAGCCTCTCTAATATGGGGGGCAGTATTCCAAATATAAGTATAAAGAAGCCCAGCAAATGAACTACATCACACTGCCTCAAACCCCCCAAGGCAAGTGCTACGTGAGCACAATTGTAGAAGCCACCACTAGATCATTAGAAACCCACCCTGTACCTCACACTACTACTCAAAACACTGTCTGAAGCCCAAAAAAGCAAGTCCTATAAAGACACAGCACCCCTGAGAGAATCGTCAGACAACAGGACCCATTTCAAGAACAGCCTTAGAAACACCTCAGCCAAAAACCAGGATATTGAATAAATAGATCATATCCCTTATCACACACCAGCTGCCAGGAAAGTTGAACTGTACAACAGACTACTTAAAATCACCCTAAAGGCACTTGGCAGGGAAACATCCAAAAATTGAGAAATGAACTTAACAAAAGCCACCTAAATAGTCAACACCTGAGAGTCCATCACTCAAGCAAGTCCTGCCCAGTCTGAAGCCTTGCACACAGTGCATGGGGATAAAGTCCCTGTAGTACACATAAAAGGTATTTTAAGATTGTTTAGATTAGGCCCACCTCAAGCAAAGGCAAACCAATCCATACAATTGGTTTTGCTCAAAAACCTAGTTACACTTAGTAGGTAATGCAGAAAGATAAAGAAACCCATTGAGTACCACAGAAAAGCCTAATCTTAAGTGAGAACTGTGTGTAAAGTTTCACTGTGGATAAAAATATATAGCAGAGTTGAAAGAAGGTATTAATTAAGGTAGGATGCAGATGGTAATAGAATAAGGAGTAGATCATGTCTTAAGTTGGAATGCAAGATGCAAGCAGAAGTATACATTCTATCAGCATCTGCTGAAACCAGGTGGAGCAGGGCTCCTTATCTCTGCCATGACCCATCCCTCACAACTCCTCCCCACAAGGAGTTATACCTTATGGGAGATGCCCCAGCCAAGGAGAAAAGCCAAGGATTTCCAGACTAAATAAAATCTGAAATTTGAAACATCAGAGCAGACTTTCCCACTAAATTCCCAGAAGAAGACCAGGCCTATCTTCATCACCAATAGATGTTAAAAAAGTAACTACACCCTTCTCCAAACACAGTGCTTCAACAAAACCACATCTGTCCCTCCAAGAAAACTACAGGTACCATTATTCAGACTGTAACCAACACCCTGAGCAACAGGGTTACAGGCTGCATTCTGACCTTGCCAGTGTTTTGGTTTTATATTAATAGACTTTTATTTTCATTTTCTCAGTGAAAAACTGCTACTCTAAATCCCATATCTTTGCCAGGGAGCTCCTTAATTTCCAAGTCATATTAATTTAGAGGGAGGGAGTTTACATTTTCCGTTTCAAGAGAAGCTCCAGAGCTCCCCAGCAGACACCTGTCTGTCAAACCAAGACAGTGCCCTGCTGCAGCTCCATCCCCATGGCAGGATCCGCGCTGGATGATCCCCAGGGACCCCCGGTGGGCAGAGCCCCCCTGAGCCCTGGTGCTGCTGATCCGTGTTGGGAAGACACCTGGCTGGGGGCTGGACACACTTCCCGTGGCCTGGATTTTCTCTGTATTTCTCTTTGTCCTTCCCAAACACCCAAAACCAGGGTGAAAACAAAGATGTTAAATACCGACGTGCTTGGGGAGACGGGGGGATCTTCCAGGGGATGCGGGGGACGCTCGGTTCCAGGGATTTGAGGGGTCCTGGGAGGGACCTGGGGGTTTCTCAGGGCGTTGGGCACCCCAGTTCCAGCGGCTCTGGCTGCGCTGGGAGCGGAGGAAGAGCGGGAGGAAGAGGAGGAGCGGGAAGAGACGGAAGAGAAGCAGCGGGAGGAAGAGGAGGGACACAGGAGGAGCGGCAGGAAAAGGAGGAGCGATTTTGCAACTACGTGCTTCTCCCGCCTGGTCACTGAAGTCGCAGGTCCCCGGGTCCGGCACCATCGCCCCCCCAAAAACCCGCAGGTGAGCGAGGAGGCGGCGCTCGCCCTAAATCCATCATAGGAGGCTCCGGGAGGGTTTTATTTTTCGTTTCAGGTGATGTTTGGATCTTGCATGAGCCCAAAGCTGGAAATGGCGCTGCCGGATCTTGGCTGCTCCCATGTGGGATCGCCCGGTATCGGCGGGGAGGGGGCGATATCGACCCTGGGGATCCCCAACTGAGCCGGGGGGGAAGGCGGGAGCCCCGGAGCGGGGAGAGCGCAGAGGGGCGATCCCGGAGCCGGGGGACCCCCGGCAGCCTGGAGGGGTGCGGGAGGTTGGTGCTGAGCGGGCTCCGGGCCCCCGAGGCTGAAAGGGGCGCTGACTGCTCCAGCTGCCCTTGGGCAGCGCCACCATCAAACCCAACGCGCTCAGCCCTTGTTTTCCTCCCCCAAACCAGGATTTCCAAATATTGTCTGAATTAAGGAGGAGGAGGCCATGAGGATGAGGTCGATGGCCCGTGAGCCGCAGGCAGGTGAGGAGGAAGTCAGTGCCCCTTTCCCCCTGTGTCCTGCTCCATCTCCCAGCCCAGCACGGCCCCGGCTGCAGCACAGCCCTGGGGGGATCTCCTTGCCCTTCCCTCTGGTATGGAGGCAAATCCCATCCTGTCCTTGTCCTTCCTCCCCCAGACAAGGAGCTGAGCACAGACAGCAGGGAGGACAAATCCCCGGGGCACAGCCTCGGGCAAGAGGCCGTTTGCAGCGGCTCCACGGCGCAGGAATGCAACGGGGAGGAAAAGCCCCGCAGATCCCGCAGCAGGAGGGGCTGCAAAGGCACAGCCCGGGGATCCCAGCAGGAAAGAGCCAGCCCGGGCCGGGGAGGCGGCCGGAGCTCGGAGCTGGGGCTGCGTGAGCAGCTTCACCATGGGGAGAAGCCCCACGAGTGCTTGGAATGTGGGAAAGGCTTCAGGAGGAGATCCAACCTGATCAGACACTGGAGAATCCACACAGGGGAACGGCCCTACGAGTGTGGGGAGTGTGGGAAGAGATTCATCCAGAGCTCAAGCCTGACTGTGCACCAGAGGATCAACACTGGGGAGAGGCCCTATGAGTGTGATAAATGCAGAAAGAGGTTTCACACCAGCTCTCATCTCCTCGAACACTATCACACTCACAGGGATGAGAGGCCTTATGAGTGTTCTGACTGCGGGAAGGGCTTCAAGCACAGCTCCACTCTCATCAGTCACCGGCGCATCCACACTGGGGAGAGACCCCACGAGTGTCCTGAGTGTGGGAAGAGCTTCTACAGGAGCTCTCACTTGACCAGACACCAACGGAGTCTCCACTGAGGGAAGCCCTGTGAGTTCCTTGAGTGTGGGAAGAGCTTCGTGCCCTGCTCCAGCTCCATCCCCATGGCAGGATCCGTGCTGGATGATCCCCAGGGACCCCCGGTGGGCAGAGCTCCCCTGAGCCCTGGTGCTGCTGATCCGTGTTGGGAAGACACCTGGCTGGGGCCTCCACACCCTCCTGGCTCCCTGTGGCCTGAATTTTCTTTGCATTTCTCTCTGACCTTCCAAAACACCCAGAACTGGGGTAAAAGGACATGCTTGGGAACATGAGGGGATCTTCCAGGGGATGTGGGGGACGCTGGTTTCCAGGGATTTAAGGCTCCTTGGGGGTTGCTCAGGGCTTTGGGTACTCCAGGCCCAGCAGCTCCAGCTGCACTGGGAGACCCTGGTGGAGGTTCTGGGGCAGCTGATCAATGACCCACTGCCCTGACACTGTCCCCATGTCCTCCTGCCCTGGCTCCTGCTGTCCCCTGTCCAGGATCCCCCTCTCCTCACTGTCAGTCCCCTTGACCCCAGCCCATTCCCATCTCACCCCACTGTCACTCCTGTCCTTCTCCCATCCCAGTCTGAATTCCATTCCTGGTTTCATTCCCTGTCCATGTCTCGTATTCTCTGCTCGGTTGCCGTTCACATATTCCCAGTCCCATATTCCATGCCCAGTTTCCCTTTTTTTTATCCCAGTCCTACTCCCATTCCCATAATTCCATTTCTCTATTTCCAGTCCCCTTCCCATATTTTCATTGCCAATCCTGTTCCCATATTCCCATTTCCCTTCCTTGTCTCATGTTCTTAATCCCCATCCCATATTATCTCCCCAGTTATTATTTCCATATTCCTGGTTCCTCTTTTCGCTCCCGTTCCCATGTCCCTGTCCCCATTCCCAGTTCCAATCCCAGTGCCTGTCCCCATTCCCAGTAGTTGGAATGTGTAACACAGAAGCCTTTTAGAGTCCCTCCAAGAGAGAACAGAATGCAAGAATTAAATTAAAAACATTTTCAGAAATGAATTATATTAAGCCACACCAACATGAAATAGATCTCGAAGGTTTAGTTTAAAGAAGTAGAAATATTAAGTTGCATGGATATGAAGTAGAAGTATAAATCATAGTGTGAAGTACATAGAAATATGTTTTAAATGCCCTAAGAAGAAAAAGCAGTAGAATCTCATGTAAAAACCAAACTGCAGTAAGAGCTTAAAAGCACAGCTCTAGACAGAATAAAAACACAGTAAAAATATGTTTTATATTCTTCCCATAGAACACATAGGCCACGTGCACTAGTTAGACATAAACTTTCGTATTAGAAAAACAGAATTCTAATAGGTTTAGGAGAAATGCTTCAGGTTCCTGTTTTTTAATCACTGGCAAATTTGTCAATAAAAATTCGTGTTGGAGCCAGAGCTCTCTCTTGCTCCTCTCTCGTCCCTCTCGCTTCCTCCCCCCATCATCATCATCACCACTACCACGCCGTGAGAAAGAAGAAGAGGAAGATGAAGAAGAAAAGAACAGAAGAAGAAAGGCCACGGAGCATCTGCCTCTGGAGACTCTGCACCAGCCGCAGCTTCCACCTCTTGCAGCAGAGAGCTGCTCCTGCTTCCATCAGGACTTTATGGCAGAGAGATTGAACAGGGACTGGAGAGCCTTGGGCTCTTTGCCTTTGGAGCCTGATGTGCCTTCACAAGAAACAACTTTACAGCAGCCAGCAGCTGCTCTGCTCTGGGAAGATCTAAAGCCACAACCAATCCCCACAGCCGGTGCCAGTCCCGGTGCCGTTCCTGAGGGCGCCTCTGCCACGGGGGCCTGAGGGCTCCATAGCTCGGGCTGCCTGTGCCACACGAACCCTTCAGCCCTGCTGCTGCCCTTGGCCAGCTGCAGAGAGCACAAGGCTTTGGGCATTGCTCAGGGCCCCCAGCTGGCCACAGCAGCCCATCCTGCCAGCAGCCCTGGGCTCAGAGCCCTCCCTCCTGCTGGGGCCGGGCAGGGGCCATGGGCCTGCCCCAGGCTCCTGTTCTTGCCACTGGGAGTGACTGGGAATTACTGCAAGCATGCTGAGGGACATTGGGATCATACTGGATCATATTGGCAGCAACTGGGACTGCACTGAGCGTGACTGGGAGTGGCTGTTGAGCAAGTGGGATCAGGCTGGAACAAGCTCAGAGGAACTGGCAGTGACTGGGAACATGCTGGCAGCAACTGGGATACACTGGGAAAGATTGAAACCATAGTGGTGGAAAATGGGAGCAACTGGAACCGCATTGGATAATAATGGGAGCAGCTATGCCTGTGCCAGGGCCATACTGGGATCCTACTGAAACTGGCTGGGATCATACTGGAATCAGACTGGGGGTGAGTGGAAAATTGCTGTTTGTGAGTGGAACCATGGTGGAGGTGACTGGGAGCAACTGGGCCCACACTGGGAGTGACAGGGAGTCAGTCTGGGCATGGCTGGAATAATACTGGGAGTATCTGGGAATGACTGGGATCATAGTGGGGTGACTGGGATTGTAGCAGAATTGTCTGGGATCATCTAGGAAGTGACAGGGATCATCCTGGAAGTGACTGGGACCATATTGGGAGTGAATGGAGCCATACTGGGATCATCCTGGCAGCCACTGCAATTACAATGGGTATGAATGGAACCTGATGGGGGTTACTGGGAGCTACTGGGCCCATGTTGGGAGGCAAACATGGACACATTGGGAGCAACTGGAATCAACTGGAAGCTAATGGAAATAGGTGAGGGAACTGAGACCACATCTGGGATCATACTGGGAGTAAGTGGGTTTATACTTTGGACAAGTGACAGAAACGGGTCATACTGGAGGCAACAGGGAGTAACTAGGAAAGACTAGGATCATTCAGAGGTAACTAGAACCATTCTGTGCAACTGGGATATACTGGGAGTGTCTGTAACCATACTGGGGGGACTGGAACCACACCAAGAAGAGCTGGGATCATGCTGGGGACAACTAGGAGTGAGTGGGACCATGCTGAGGGGGACTGGGAGTATTCTAGGGACAGCTGGGATCATACTGGAAGGAAATGGGAACAACTGGAACTATTCTGGGAGACTCGAATCATACTGAGATCACACTGAGAGTTACTGAAATCACACTGGGATGGACAGTGGGCAGCTGGAATCGTGCTGAGAAGAACTGGGAGGAAAAGTGAGTGACTGGGATACACTGGGAGAGACAGGGAGTCACAGGGATCATACTGGAGGCTACTGGGGTCATGTTGGCATTGACAGGGAGCAACTGGGATCACAGTGGGGGCCACTGGCATCATACTGGCACTGACTGCGACTGTACTAGGGGAAACTGGGAGAACTGGGAACACACTGGACAAACTGGCAGTAACTTTTTTATTTTTCTTTTTTTTTTTTTTGCCCAGCTGGGGGCAAAGTGTGTCACAATAGGGAATGACTGGGTTCATACTGGGAGCAACAGGGATCCCGCAGGCACCGAGGGGAAGTGACCAGGATCATACTGGCAGTGACCGGGCTCATACTGGGAGCAGCCATTCCCGGCACCGGGACCCCCGAACCCCTTTGCGGCCATTGCGCCCCTCCAGCCCCAGCACCCCCGCCGGGGTCCCGGCAATCCCAGGGGTCCCTCCCCCCCTCAGGGTCCCGCTTTGGGGTTCTGGGGCTCTCCTCTCTCTGGGGTCCCACTCAGGGAAGCCGCGGCTCTCCCGGGGCTCCCCAATCCGGTGTCCCCCCGCCGATGCCGCCGGCCCCGCGCGGTCCCCACGGGCCCCGACAGAGCTCGCAGGGCCCGGCCCGGGAAGCCCAACCCCCATTGTGGGAGACCCGCATCCCCCCGCCCCCGCCGGGGCTCTGCCGCCACCGGGACCCCCAAAAACACCTCCCGGGGACCCCCCGATGTCCCCCCGAGGGGCATCTGCGGCTCGGCTAGGGAGCACTGAAAGCTCCAAACATCCCCCCCAAAACACCCAAACCCAGGGACCCCCCCGGGATATTTGGGGCGAGCTCCCCCTCCCCGGGCACCTGGGATGTGGGGCGATGGTCCCGGGGGGGCTGCGAGTTCAGGGAGCTTTGTGTTAGCGCGGCTGATTCACTCCTTCTCTCCTCCTGCTTCTGCTGCCGCTTCCGCCCTCCTCCTCCTCCTCCTCCCCCGTTCCGGACAGGGAGGGGATGGTCAAGGGAAGGGCGGGAACTGTGAGAGGAAAGGGGCGGGGCCAAAGGGCCACACAGTCCTGAAAGGGCCTGGTT
Organism: Erithacus rubecula; assembly: GCF_903797595.1. NCBI lineage: Eukaryota > Metazoa > Chordata > Aves > Passeriformes > Muscicapidae > Erithacus > Erithacus rubecula. The sequence goes on from NW_027636165.1 coordinate 386,876, forward strand.
TGGCCTAAAATCACCCGAAAGGGCCTCAAATGTAGCCTAAATCCACCAGGTTTGGCCTAAAATCAGCCAAAGGGTTCTCAAATCCACACCAAAGGGGTTTAAAATCCTGAAAATGTACTTAACATTGTCCAAATGGTGCCTAAAATCCAAGCTAAAACTGCCCAGTTTATCCTAAAATCACCCAAACAGGCCTAAAATCTTTGGTATGGAGACTGAGACCAAAATGGGCTCCAGAACTGGCACTGGGACCAAGACTGAGACCAGCACCAACACTGGGACCAGCACTGGGAGAATTCCGGGACTGGGAGCGGCACAACTCCGGGACTGAGACTGAGAGCGGAACCGGAACCAGCACCGAGACTGAGACTGGCACTATGAGCACTCTGGAACCAGCACCGGCACCAGAACCAGCACCGAGACTGAGACTGGCACCATGAGAACTCTGGGACCAGCACCAGAACCAGCACCGAGACTGAGACTGGCACCATGAGAACTCTGGGACCAGCACCAGAACCAGCACCGAGACTGAGACTGGCACCATGAGAACTCTGGGACCAGCACCAGAACCAGCACCGAGACTGAGATTGGCACTATGAGCACTCTGGGACCAGCACCGGCACCAGAACCAGCACTGGGACCAGAACCACTCCGACACTCTGACTGAGACCAAGACTGAAAACAGAACCAGCACCAAGACCGGTACCCATATAGGACTGAGACTGAGACCAAGACCAGCCCTGCTCTGGGATTGAGATCAACACCAGGATCAGATTCAGCACCAGGAGCACTCCAGGACTGCTCCAGGACTGGGACCGACACCGTGAGCGCTCTGGGACCTCCGCGTTCACTCCGGGGAGTTTTGGCTGCGCTCCCGAACGGGACTGGGAGAGACCCCTGGGTGGGGCGGGGCCCCATCGGTTCACATCATCCTGGTGCAGCCAGAATGGTCCATATGGTCCCAGTTTGTACAATCCCAGTCCATATGGTCCCAGTTTGTACAATCCCGGTCCATATGGTCCCAGTTTGTACAATCCTAGTCCATATGGTCCCAGTTTGTTCAATCCCAGTCCATATGGTCCCAGTTTGCAAAGTCCCAGTCCATGTGTTCCCAATTTCTACAATGCCAATCCATGTGTTCCCAGTTTGTACAATCCCAGTCCATGTGTTCCCAGTTTGTACAATCCCAGTCTGGAAGGCCCTGATCCATCTGGTCCCAGTCTGTGCAGTCCCAGTCAGGAGGATCCCAGTCCATGTGATCCCAGCCCCCATCATCCCAGTCTGGATGCTCCTGCATGGATCACTGGAATACCAGTTCCCAGCCAGGAAAAGTTGTTCCTGCCTGTACTGGTTTTGGTTCTCCAATTTGACATTTCCCAGCCAAGGCACCTATTTATATCACAGCTTTAGCACCCTGATCTTGTTCCCAATCCCTATCTCGTTCCTGTTCCCCTTCCCAAACTTGTTCCCATTCCCAATCTTCATCCTATTCCTGTTCCCATTCTCAATTCCAATCCCATTCTGATTCCCACTTCTGTTCCCGTTCCCATTCCCAATCTGATTTCCATTTCTGATCCCTATCCCATTTGCAATCTCTATCCCTTTCCCAATACTGATTCCTTTCCCATTCCCAAACTCGATTGCATTCCCAATCGCTATTTCATTCCCAATCCCGATCCCGTTCCCGATCCTGATCCCGTTCCCATTCCCAGTCCTGATCCTGTTCCCAATCCCGTTCCCGGTCTCTCTGCTGTTTCCAGGGAATCGTTTTGATCTCAACCTTCACCCCAAACTGAGGGGGTCAAAACCCCCCAATCCCCAAACGTTGGGGGTTTGAAGTATTTGGGGTGTCCAACACCTCTGATCCTAAAATTTGGGATTCAGCCCCCCTGATCGCCAAATTCTGAGGTCAAAACCCCCTAAACCCAAACCCTGGGGTGTCAAACCCCCCCAGATCACAAATTTTAGGATCACCTCAGCCCCCAACTGCTAACTCTGGGGTTAAATCCTCCAAATCCCCAAAATTTGGTGTCAAACCTCCCCAAACCCCAAATCCTGAGGTGTAAAACACCCTTGACCCCAAATTTTAGGATCAACCCCCCCTCCCAGACCCCAAACTTTGGGGCTAAACCCCCCAATTCCCAACCTCTGGGGTTTGAAATATTTGGGGTGTCCAACCCCTGATCCCAAAATTTGGGTTAAATGCCCCTGATCCCCCAATTCTGGAGTCAAACCTTCTGATCCCAAACCCTGGCATGTCAACCAACCAAACTTTAGGATCAAACCTCTCCCTTCCCCAAACTTTGGGGTCAAACCCACCAAACTCCCCCCCCCCCCGCAACCACTCCAGCCTTGGGGGGCACAGCTGGGCTCATTTAGGGTTGATTTAAGGTTGATTTGGGATTCATTTGGGGTGGGGGCAGCTCCTGGTGCAATATCTGCAGAGACCCTGGGTATGATGCTGGGAAAAACCCCCAAAACCCCAGTGGAACCCCAAAAACACCTGGCGAAACCTAAAAAGGGAATTTGGGGTGGGAAAAGGAGATTTTGGGATGGAAAAGGACATTTGGAAGGAGGAAAGGGGGATTTGGGGTGGGGATTGAGGATTTGGGGTGGGAAAAAGGATTTTGGGTAGACAGGAAAGGACCTTGGGTGGAAGAAGGGGATTTGGGGTGGGAAAAGGAGATTTTGAGATGGGAAAAGGGATTTGAGATGCACAAAAGATTTGGGCTGTGCAAAGGCAAATCTGGGGTCTTAAAACGACACTTGGGGTATACAAAGAAGAATTTTGGGGCTAAAAACCAAGGATTTGGGATAAAAAAAGAATTTGGGATAAAAAAAGGAAAATCTAAAATTAAAAAAAAAAAAAGGAAGATTTGGGATAAAAAAGGGAGGATTTGGGGGAAAAATGGAGGATTTGGGCTGAGCTGAACTTACCTGGGAGAGTGGGGGCAGGTGGAAGCTTTGGGAGAGGGTCAGGGCCATTTTTGGGGCAGTTTTGAGGGATTTTTGAGGCATTTGTATGGGATTTGCAGTCAGTTCAATGGAATTTGTGGACAGTTTTCTAGGATTTTTTGTGTTTTGGGCTGGTTTTGAGCAATTCTGGGATTTTGGGGGCAGCATTGAGAGATTTGGGGGGGGGGTTGTGTGGGAGCCCAGGGCATACCCCTGGCCTCCTTGGGGGTCTCAAAACCCCCCTGGCAAGGGTCTCAAAGACTCCTGAGTGAGATCCTAGTGTCTCAGGCACTGAACTTTAACCCTTGGGGAAAATTACAAACCCAGAGGGAATGGAAACAAGCTACCAAAATTAGTGAAGTGTAAATTAGATTGTTAGAACGCAGATAAATAGACTTTTGGGAATGTTTATGATAAGGGACACATGGCCAAGATGGAGAATTTGGCGGGTGGACACCTTTTCCTCCTTCTTCTCCATGTCATCCATGCTGGGTGACACGTTGGCATTCTTGGATTGCATGGGGTCAGGGCTGGACCATTTAATAAAATTGTATTGCATTGGGAAAATTTTGTAAACATGTAATACGTAGTACAAACTATATAAGATAAGCCCTGCCTTCACCAGACAGATTCCACCATGGATGCCAGGCTGAGCAGACCCTGCTGGCCAGGCAAAACGTCCCTGAGATATGAAACAATAAACAATCCTTGGGAAAAAAAAAAAAAAAAATGTCTCCAGCAATCTCTCTTCAGCTGCTTTAGGAAAAACCAGGGTTTGAACCACCTTCGTGTCTCTCTGGGATGATCTCGGGGCAAAGGAGAAACCCCAGACTGGCCCACCTGGTGTCCCTGGCTGAGCATTGACATCTGGCATCCCCCTGGATGGGCAGTGACATCTGACGTCTCTGGATGCGCCGCAGCCCACAAAGGTGGGTGCGGACCCCCAGAAGGGCAAGGTCAAGAAGACGCACAGAGATGGAGGAGACCCCCCCAGGCAGAGACATTTGGCACAGACCCTGGTGGATCCTTGTAGCCTGCAAAGGCAAGTACAGACCCCCAGAAGACCGAGCTTCAGGAGAGGCACGCTGTTGAGGAGGACTGTGGAGGAGATGAGCCTTAATCAGCTGCCCCAGAACCTCTACCAGGGTCTCCCAGTGCAGCCAGAGCCGCTGGGGCTGGGATTCCCAAAGCCCTGAGCAACCTCCAAGTCCCTCCCAGAAACCTTCAACTCCCTGGAACCCAGCATCCCCCACATCCCCTGGAATATGTTCCCATGTGCACAACCATGTCTTTATTCAACATCTTCATTTTTACCTGGATGTCAGTATTCGGGAAAGACAAAGCGAAATGCAAAGATAATCCAGGCAACAGGGAGCCAGGAGGATGTGGAGCCCCCAGCCAGGTGTCTTCCCAACACAGATCAGCAGCACCAGGGCTCAGGGGGGCTCTGCCCACCGGGGGTCCCTGGGGATCATCCAGCGCGGATCCTGCCATGGGGATGGAGCTGCAGCAGGGCACGAAGTGCTTCCCACACTCGGAGCACTCACAGGGCTTCTCTCAGTGGAGACTCCGTTGGTGTTGGGTCAAGTGAGAGCTCTGTGAGAAGCTCTTTCCACACTCAGGACACTCGTAGGGTCTCTCCCCAGTGGGGATGCGCCGGTGGGTGACGAGGGTGGAGTTTCTCTTGAATCCCTTCCCGCAGTCGTGGCAGGAGAAGGGCCTCTCATGCCAGTGAGTGCGATAGTGCTGGGGGAGACTGGACCTTCGCTGAAACCTCTTCCTGCATTTATTACACTCGTAGGGTCTCTCCCCTGTGTGGATGAGTCGGTGGCTAATGAGGGTGGAGTTTCGATTGAAGCTCTTCCCACAATCGGGGCAGCAGAAGGGCCTCTGCCCTGTGTGAATGTGATAGTGCTGGAGGAGATGGAAGCTCCTCTGAAACCTCTTCCTGCATTTATCACACTCGTAGGGCCTCTCCCCAGTGTGGCTCCTCTAGTGCACACTCAGGTTTGAGCTGTCGCTGAATCTCTTCCCACACTCTCCACACTCGTAGGGCCGTTCCCCTGTGTGGATTTTCTGGTGTCTGATCAGGTTGGAACTCCACCTGAATCCCTTCCCACACTCTGAGCACTTGTGGGGCTTCTCCCCATCGTGAAGCTGCTCACACAGCCCCAGCTCCGAGCTCCGGCCGCCTCCCCGGCCCGGGCTGGCTCTTTCCTGCTGGGATCCCCGGGCTGTGCGTTTGCAGCCCCTCCTGCTGCGGGATCTGCGGGGCTTTTCCTCCCCGTTGCATTCCTGCGCCGTGGAGCCGCTGCAAACGGCCTCTTGCCCGAGGCTGTGCCGCGGGGATTTGTCCTCCCTGCTGTCCGTGCTCAGCTCCTTGTCTGGGGGAGGAAGGACAAGGACAGGATGGGATTTGTCTCTGTGCCAGAGGGAAAGGCAAGGAGATCCCCCCAGGGCTGTGCTGCAGCCGGGGCCATGCTGGGCTGGGAGACGGAGCAGGACACAGGGGGAAAGGGGCACTGACTTCCTCCTCACCTGCCTGCGGCTCACGGGCCATCAACTTCGTCCTGATAGCTTCCTCCTCCTTACTGCAGACAAGGTTTGGGAAATCCTGGCCTCCGGAGAAAAACAAGGGCTGAGCGCGTTGGGTTTGATGGTGGCGCTGCCCAAGGGCAGCTGGAGCAGTCAGCGCCCCTTTCAGCCTCGGGGGCCCGGAGCCCGCTCAGCACCAACCTCCCGCACCCCTCCAGGCTGCCGGGGGTCCCCCGGCTCCGGGATCGCCCCTCGGCGCTCTCCCCGCTCCGGGGCTCCCGCCTTCCCCCCTGGCTCTGCCGGGGATCCCCAGGGTCGATATCGCCCCTTCCCCGCCGATACCGGGCGATCCCACATGGGAGCAGCCAAGATCCCGCCAGCGCCATTTCCGGCTCGGCTTTGCGCTCCTGCAAGATCCAAACATCCCCTGAACCGCAAAATAAAACCCTCCCGGAGCCCCGCATGATGGATTTGGGGCGAGCTTCCCCTCCCCGCACACCTGAGGGATTTTGGGGGGCGATTCTGCCGCACCCGGGGTAGCTGCGACGGCAGAGACCAGACGGGAAAAGCGCGTGGCTCCAAAACCGCTCCTCCTTTTCCTGCCGCTCTTCCTGTGTCCCTCCTCTTCCTCCCGCTGCTTCTCTTCCGTCTCTTCCCACTTCTTCTCCTCCTCCCGCTCCTCCTCCGCTCCCAGCGGTCTCCCAGCGCAGCCAGAGCCGCTGGAACTGGGGTGCCCAACGCCCTGAGAAACCCCCCAGGTCCCTCCCAGGACCCCTCAAATCCCTGGAACCGAGCGTCCCCCGCATCCCCTGGAAGATCCCCCCGTGTCCCCAAGCAGGTCGGTATTTAACATCTTTGTTTTTACCCTGGTTTTGGGTGTTTGGGAAGGACAAAGAGAAATGCAGAGAAAATCCAGGCCACGGGGAGGATGTGCAGCCCCCAGCCAGGTGTCTTCCCAACACGGATCAGCAGCACCAGGGCTCAGGGGGGCTCTGCCCACCGGGGGTCCCTGGGGATCATCCAGCGCGGATCCTGCCATGGGGATGGAGCTGCAGCAGGGCACTGTCTTGGTTTGACAGACAGGTGTCTGCTGGGGAGCTCTGGAGCTTCTCTTGAAACGGAAAATGTAAACTCCCTCCCTCTAAATTCATATGACTTGGAAATTAAGGAGCTCCCTGGCAAAGATATGGGATTTAGAGTAGCAGTTTTTCACTGAGAAAATGAAAATAAAAGTCTATTAATATAAAAACCAAAACACTGGCAAGGTCAGAATGCAGCCTGTAACCCTGTTGCTCAGGGTGTTGGTTACAGTCTGAATAATGGTACCTGTAGTTTTCTTGGAGGGACAGATGTGGTTTTGTTGAAGCACTGTGTTTGGAGAAGGGTGTAGTTACTTTTTTAACATCTATTGGTGATGAAGATAGGCCTGGTCTTCTTCTGGGAATTTAGTGGGAAAGTCTGCTCTGATGTTTCAAATTTCAGATTTTATTTAGTCTGGAAATCCTTGGCTTTTCTCCTTGGCTGGGGCATCTCCCATAAGGTATAACTCCTTGTGGGGAGGAGTTGTGAGGGATGGGTCATGGCAGAGATAAGGAGCCCTGCTCCACCTGGTTTCAGCAGATGCTGATAGAATGTATACTTCTGCTTGCATCTTGCATTCCAACTTAAGACATGATCTACTCCTTATTCTATTACCATCTGCATCCTACCTTAATTAATACCTTCTTTCAACTCTGCTATATATTTTTATCCACTGTGAAACTTTACACACAGTTCTCACTTAAGATTAGGTTTTTCTGTGGTACTCACTGGGTTTCTTTATCTTTCTGCATTACCTACTAAGTGTAACTAGGTTTTTGAACAAAACCAATTGTACGGATTACTTTGCCTTTGCTTGGGGTGGGCCTAATCTAAACAGTCTTAAAATACCTTTTATGTGTACTACAGGGACTTTATCCCCATACAGTGTGTGCAAAGCTTCAGACTGGGCAGGTCTTACTTGAGTGATGGACTCTCAGGTGTTGACTATTGAGGTGGCTTTTGTTAAGTTCATTTCTCAATTTTTGGATGTCTCCCTGCCAAGTGCCTTTAGGGTAATTTTAAGTAGTCTGTTGTACAGTTCATCTTTCCTGGCAGCTGGTGTGTGATAAGGGATATCATCTATTTATTCAGTATCCTGGTTTTTGGCTGAAGTGTTTCTAAGGCTGTTCTTGAAATGGGTCCTGTTGTCTGACAATTCTCTCAGGCTGCTGTGTCTTTATAGGACTTGCTTTTTTGGGCTTCAGATGGTGTTTTGAGTAGTAGTGTGAGGTGCAGGGTGGGTTTCTAATGATCTAGTGGTGGCTTCTACCATTGTGATCACGTAGCACTTGCCTTGGGGGGTTTGAGGCAGTGTGATGTAGTTCATTTGTTTGGCTTCTTTATACTTATATTTGGAATACTGCCTCCATATTAGAGAGGCTTTATCTCCTTGGTTTGATTGATTTTAGCACGTCTTACAGTTATGAATAACTTGAGAAATGCAATTTATAGTTAAATCTGCTTTTCAGTTTTGTGCCTACTTATAGGTGGCATTTTTGCCTTGATGCCTTGAGGCACTATGGGCCTATTGAGCTAGGAACAACTCTTACTTATGTTGCTAATTTGAATTTATTTGTGACGTCTCTATTTTTTCAGCTTGATCTACTTGCTCCTTGTTTTAGTGTTCTTTATTATCCTGACTTTTAGGGACGTGGCCATCTCCCTGATGGACTTTTACAGAGAGTTTGTCTGAGTGGCAATGTTTTTCCAGTCATCATCAGCCTCAATTTGTTTTCCTTTATGTTGCTAGCTGGCCTTTTTTCACCTTTCTAGCTAACTCCACAGAGTATTGGTTACCATTTCTGATTCAGTATAAAGGTAGAGCTTTGGCCAGTTCTCTGTTTCAGCAGTGTCCAGGGCCAGCTGAATGGCTTTGAGGTCAGCAAGTGCACTTGATTCACCTTCTCCTTCAGTAGCTTGTGTGACTCGTCGTGTGGGGCTCCCTGCGGCCACTTTCCACTTCTGGTTCATCTCAACCATGTGACAGAAACTGTCAGTGACAAGAGCACAGTGTGTTTCTTGTGCTGGTAGTTGATTGTATGGTGGAGCTTTTTAGCCTGGGTTACTTGTTTCTGCTCCTTTTTGTTAGTGAGACTAAAGTTTTTATTCTGTGGCCGGTTTTAAGTGTTTTTAAAATTTCAGGGTGATTTGTGTTTCTAATGCGGCCGTGCTGTGTGATGAGAGCAATCCATGGGCTCCATGTGGTGTGGGTGGTGTGGTGGGTAGAGGAGCCTTTTCTTTAAACATCCACCCCAGCACCGGGAGTCAGGGTGCCAGGAGGAGTTGTGCTTTTGTGGTAATTTCTTTTGAGGTGGCTTCAACTTTCTTATTATTGGCGGATAACATTTTTTTTTCTTTGGTGAGTGTAGTTTTCTTCAGACTTTCTGTAACTTTGGCTCTAGAATTCTAGTGCTCGGCCTCGAGTCTCCCCAGGCACCTTCTGCTAAAGGCTCCAGGACAAGCCATTGTTCTTGGCTGCAGAGTAAAGCACATTCCTCACCTCTGGTCCTGTCCTGACTGGGCCAAGGGCACTGCATGAGCGATTTTCTGCTTGGTCTGGGTGAAGGTTTGTTGCTGTTCAGGGCCACAGCTGGAATTGTTCTTCTTAGGGTGACCAGGTAGAGAGAGCTCACAATGTGGCTGCACTCAGGAATGCATTCTCTAAAAACTTATGGTCCCTGGGAAAGCTTGTGTTTCCTTCTTGCTGGTTGCTGGAGACACTGTGATGATCTCATTGCTCATTTCAGTGGGGATCTGGCTCTGTCCATCTTGCACTCTGCTCCCAGGAACTGGATCTCTCAGGCAGCTTCCTTGACTTTGCTCTTCTCACTGAGGAAACCTCCTTCCAGCAGAATCTGGATGATCCTCTCTTCTTTCTCAAATACTTTTATTGCTGTGTTCCTCCACACAATGATGTTATTGATGTATTGCAGATGTTTTGGAGCTTTACCCTTTTCCAGTGCAGCCTGGATCAGCCCATGGGAGATGGTGGGGCTGTGTTTCCACCCCTGGGGCAGTCGGTTCCAGGTGTGCTGCACGTCCCTCCAGGTGAAAGCAAACTGAGGCCTGCACTCTGCTGCCAAAGGAATGGAGAAAAATGCATTGGCAATGTCAATGGAGCCACTTTGCTGCCTTGGGCTCCAGCTCCTCCTGGAGATCCAGCGTGTCCGGCACGGCAGCGCTCAGCACTGGAGAATCAATGACTGGGAGAGAGAGGGGGTCTACTGACTGCTGATCAGAATCCAAATTTACTCTCAGCTACATGTGCTTATATACCATTTTTAGGAAAGCTGGTAATTTTTTTACCACATTGTTTGGGTTAAACATCACACAAACAAGTGTACACATTTTGCATCATTTCTATTTGATTCATTCTTCTTTCATGTCACCAGTCTTGATGCAATGTTCATGGAGTCTTCAAAGCTCCTTTTGCTCTTGCCAAGGCATCTTGGTTATCAAGCTGCTTATGCTAATTAAATCCACAGTACACTGTCTTAGCTCCCACAGTGGAGTCACTTCATTCAAAGCACAACAGCCTAGATTTCAGCCTAGTTTCAGCCTAGTTTTAGCCATTCCCCATATCATTTCAGTGTTGGGCAGTGCTGCAGTGCCCAGAGCCCTGCCAGGCCCGGTGCCCCAGGACAGACACCCCGAGCTCCCCCTGCCAGGCCTGGCTTTGCAGGCCGGGCTGTGCGGGGCCAGAGCAATTGGCCGATGGACGCGGCCAGGGAGTTGTGCTCAGCGGCTCCATGGCCGGCTGCAGGCCGGGGATGAGGGGTGTCCCTCAGGGAGGCTCTGCCTGGGCCCCGGGGCTCTGCAATGGCTTTGGCAGTGGCCCAGAGAGGGGCTGGAGCTGCCCTCAGCACGGGATGTGCAGGGACAGGAGCCGAGCGGAGCAGGGGCTGAGCAGAAGCGCTCGGGCTGAGCACGGAGGAGAAGCTCAGCGCGAGCCGGCAGTCGCTGCTGCCGGCCCAGAAAGCAGCCATGGGCTGGGCTGCATGGAGAGGAGCAAGAGCAGCAGCCAAGGGAGCTGAGCGTGGCCCTCGAGGCCGTTTCTGTGAGACCCTGCCTGGAGCTCTGCATCCGTGTGGGGGCCCCACAATGAGGAGGACGCGCAACTGCTAGAATGAGTGCAGAGGACTCAGAGGGAAACAAAGAGTGTGCAAGATAATCAGATATTTAATTTTTATTGTAATTATTTACTACTTCTACTACTATTTCTTCTTTTCCTTCTTCTTTTTCTCCTTCTTATTAATTTTCTTCCTCTTGTACTTTTTGTACTTCTTCTTCTTAGTCTTTATTTCATTCCTATCTTTATTCCTATTCTTATTCCTATTCTTATTGCATTCTTATTTACATTCTTATTTCTATTATAATCTTCTTCTTCATCTTCTTCGATTTTTCTATTCCTAACTACTATTCTATTTCCTATGTACTGCTACTCTTTTATCCTGTTCTTCAATATCTTCTTAGCATTCCCATTCTAATTCTACTTTCTATGTTTATTTTTGGGGTATTTTTTTTTGTTAGTTTGTTTGGCTGGGATTTTTGTGGGTTTTTTTTTTTTTTTTTTTTTTTTTTTGTTTTGTTTTTTGCTACAACTACTACTATTTTTAAAAGCAACATTCATTTGTTTAAGTAGACTTGCTTGTGTCATGGTCCTGGTGCGGTCACGCATTAGAAGAACTCCTTCTGGGCGGTGGCAGAGTCGCTGTCTCTGGAAGTGCTTGAGGTGTTGGATGTGGCACTTCAGGACAGGGTTTCAGGTGATGGTGGTGGTGCCAGGCTGCCAGTGGGAATGGAATGCTGTCCTGGTGTCTCGTCCCCTCGGTGCTGCTCGGCATTCCAGCTGGGCACGCGGCACCAAGTGTCCCCCGGGCGCTGGTGTGGGGCTGGCAGGAGCACGGGGCCGGCGCAGCAGGCGGGCCCTGCTGAGGCTGCAGGGCCGGCGCAGGCCAAGGCAGCCCGTGCGGCTCCTCAGGCCCGGGGCAGCCGGGGCCACCATGGCAGAGCCCGGCCTGGCTGGGCCGGGCCCTACGGCTCGGGCTGGGCAGCCAGGCAGGGGCAGCCAAAGAGGCGCCGCAGCGCCCGCAGCGCCCGCTGCAGCCACGAGGGGCCTTTATGGACGGGCCCCGGCACTGCCACACGGGGAGCCGAGGCACAGAGCGGCTCCGGGGAGCGCGGCTCACCTGGGCCCGGCTCAGCTCAGGCCTCGCCAGGGGATGGTGAGGGGAACTCGTCTGTGGATAAACCTCCCCAGCTGCGCACACGAACATCCTCATCTTCGCACAGCTGGAGGAGGCTCATTCCGTCCCCCTAATCCTCCTCTCGCGGTGAGCGCTGGGCTCCGGTGCTCTGTGCCAGGATGCCCTGCCAGGGATGTTGCTGTCTGGCACTTGCCCAGCTGGATGGCACGGAGGGACACTTCTCATTCCCACCGGACTTCTCCTGGTCAATGGCGTCACACATCTCTGGAAACGCTTGGTCAATGGACTCTTCCCAGTCCGATGGTTCTTCATAACTGCTGACACCTCTGGGGAAGAGCTCATGTTCACTGTATTCTTCCCAGTCAGACAAACTCTGGGAGCCACCATCTCGTCCCTGCCTAAGACCTTGCTCTGAGAGTTCTTTGCATTTCAAGAATTCTTGGATGCTGCTGACATGACACTGGGACAGCTCTTCCTGCTTCCATCCATCCCAACTGGAGGGCTTGTGGTAGCAACCGGCTTCTTCTGAGTACAGCTGCCCCCGGACTGGAGGGCTTCCAGCCCCTTGTTCTGATGCAGTGATTAAAATGCTCTGAAATGGCTCTGCCTGAGTCAGGGTGGAAATGAGGCCATGTGCCAAAGTCAGTAGTGTGGGTTTTATTGAAGAGTAAATGAGAGACAGAGAGAATGACAGAGAGAGCAAAAGAGAAATGGAAAAGGGGTGGGGGGAGAGAAAGAGAGTGATAGAGAGACATTAAGTAGAAAACCTCAGCACTCTGTGGATCCCAATGGCATCCTGCTGTCTGATGGAGAGCACCCACAGATCCCTTGGAGATGGATCCCCATGGCATCCTGTGGGTGCTCTCCATCTCCGTGTTCTGGGGCTCAGGGTCCCCCACAAACACAGTTCAGGGGGTTGGTGCACACCTGGGCTGGGTGGGAAGGCCCAGGTACCTGCCCTGGCAGGGACAAGTCTGAGCCAGGCTCTTGCAGCAGCCTGTGCCTCTGTTGCATCCCTTTGCATCAGGAGCAGAGCTGTGCTGCAGGGCCTCAGCAGAGCCTGGGCAGCGCTTTGGGGCTGTTTGATGGATTCTGGCCCCTCCTCAGCTGCCCCTCACGGCAATGTCCCGTGGATTGGCCTTCCCGGGTGGGGATTTTCCAGCTGGGGCAGTTTGTGTGAGGGAGGATGGGTGTTCACTGCCTGTGAGCAGAGGTTACGCCACAGCCCCAGAACTGTCCTGGTCCTTCCCTGGCTGTGGGGAGTGTTTCAAACGCGGCCTCAGCAGATGAGCCTGTGGGCTGCGGTCTCCCCCAGCTCCACATAAGGAGGACATTTAGCTGCTACAATGAGTTCAGAGGTCTCAGAGGGAGAGAAAGCGTGTGAAAGATAATCATATGGAACTCGATGATGTTTAAGGTCCTCCCCAACCCAAACTGTACTATACTATGAGTTTAGAAGATGTGTGGATGTGTATTTTGATGTGACATAATTTGCAATATTATTATCATCATATTTTATTTTTTATTATAATAGTTTACTTCTACTACTATTTCTTCTTTTCCTTCTTCTTTTTCTCCTTCTTCTTTTTCTCCTTCTTCATTCCTTTCTTCTTGTACTTTTTGTTCTTCTTCATTTCATTCCTACTTATTCCTATGCTTTTTTTTATTCCTGTACTTATACCTATTCTTATTCCTATACTTATACATATTCTTATTCCTATTCTTAACCATATTCTTATTTCTATTTTCCTTCTTTTTTTTTTTTTTTGTGATTTTTTTGGTGGATTTTTTTTTGGTTTTTTTGTTTTTTTTTTTTTTTTTTTTTTTTTGTTGGAAGAGCGGTCAGGCACACATAGAGCTGGGTCGGGAGATGGCAGGTGGTGGTGCCAGGCTGCCGGTGGGAATGGAATGCTGTCCTGGTGTCTCATCCCCTCGGTGCTGCTCGGCATTCCAGCTGGGCACGCGGCACCAAGTGTCCCCCGGGCGCTGGTGTGGGGCTGGCAGGAGCACGGGGCCGGCGCAGCAGGCGGGCCCTGCTGAGGCTGCAGGGCCGGCGCAGGCCAAGGCAGCCCGTGCGGCTCCTCAGGCCCGGGGCAGCCGGGGCCGCCATGGCAGAGCCCGGCCTGGCTGGGCCGGGCCCTACGGCTCGGGCTGGGCAGCCAGGCAGGGGCAGCCAAAGAGGCGCCGCAGCGCCCGCAGCGCCCGCCGCAGCCGCCAGGGACCTTTGTGGACGGGCCCCGGCACTGCCACACGGGGAGCCGAGGCACAGAGCGGCTCCGGGGAGCGCGGCTCACATGGGCCCAGCTCAGCCCAGACCTCGCCAGGGGATGGTGAGGGGAACTCGCCTGCTGACAAACCTCCCCAGCTGCGCACACGAACATCCTTATCTTTGCACAGCTGGAGGAGGCTCATTCCATCCCCCTCATCCTCCTCTTGTGGCGAGCGCTGGGCCCCGGTGCTCTGTGCCAGGATGTCCCACCACAGATGTTGCTGTCTGGCACTTGCCCAGCTGGAATGCACGGAGGGACACTTCTCATTCCCACCGGACGCCTCCCGCTCTACGTAGCCTTCCTCTTGGAGCTCTTCCTGATAGCTGCTGGTGTCTTGTGGGTGCAGCTCCTGCTCAATGCAGGCTTCCTCTGGGATCTCCTCCTGGTAGCTGCTGGATTCTTCTGGGTATAGCTCCTGCTCAATGCAGGCTTCCTCTGGGATCTCTTCTTCGTAGCTGCTGGTTTTATCTGGGTGCAGCTCCTGCTCAGTGCCTATGCACTCTTCCTCCATAGTGGCATAGGCCCCCTCCTCCTCAGTGTCTGACAGGCGCAGGCCTGAGCTGTCGCCTGCTCCCAGCCACTGCCCGCCCAGGGCCTGTTCTTCCAGCCGGGCAGGCAAGGGGCTGGCTGCCTGGGAGTTGGGCTTCACCTTGTCCTCCTCCATCTCAACGTCGTTTGTGGCGCAGGGATCCCGGGAGCTGCTTCCTCGCGAGCGAGCGGCGCTCCAGGGACTGGGCAGCGCAGGGCCCTGTGCCCCTTTTATACCCCTGCAGGGCGTGGCTGGGCCATGTCACGGGGGCCCCTGGCAGCTCCATGTTCCACATCACCCAGGCAATGATAGAACGCTGCAGTGTCACCAACGGCCAGGCCCGGCACCCCTCCAGCAGCCCAACCCCCTGCAAGGGGCCTGGAGCTGCCCCTAGACTGGAGGGCTTCCAGCCCCTTGTTCTGATGCACTGATTAAAATGGTCTGAAATGGCTCTGCCTGAGTCAGGGTGTGAATGAGGCCACGTGCCAAAGTCAGTAGTGTGGGTTTTATTGGAGAGTAAATGAGAGACAGAGAGAGCAAAAGAGAAATGGAAAAGGGGTGGGGGGAGAGAAAGAGAGTGACAGAGAGAGATTAAGTGGAAAACCTCAGCACTCTGTGGATCCCAGTGGCCTCCTGCTGTCTGATGGAGAGCACCCACAGATCCCTTGGAGATGGATCCCCATGGCATCCTGTGGGTGCTCTCCATCTCCATGTTCTGGGGCTCAGGGTCCCCCACAAACACAGTTCAGGGGGTTGGTGCACACCTGGGCCGGGTGGGAAGGCCCAGGTACCTGCCCTGGCAGGGACAAGTCTGAGCCAGGCTCTTGCAGCAGCCTGTGCCTCTGTTGCATCCCTTTGCATCAGGAGCAGAGCTGTGCTGCAGGGCCTCAGCAGAGCCTGGGCAGCGCTTTGGGGCTGTTTGATGGATTCTGGCCCCTCCTCAGCTGCCCCTCACGGCAATGTCCCGTGGATTGGCCTTCCCGGGTGGGGATTTTCCAGCTGGGGCAGTTTGTGTGAGGGAGGATGGGTGTTCACTGCCTGTGAGCAGAGGTTACGCCACAGCCCCAGAACTGTCCTGGTCCCTCCCTGGCTGTGGGGAGTGTTTCAAACGCGGCCTCAGCAGATGAGCCTGTGGGCTGCGGCCTCCCCCAGCCCGAGCCTGGCCCGGGCTGATTTTCAGGTCAGCTGCTGGGTTTGGCTTTCTTGTGGATACATTCCCCTGCCTCGGTCTTGTTTCATTGTCTCTAAACCTGAGGTAATTGAACAATGGTGTCACTTTTATTGTGCCTCCGGTGCTTTTAGGCAGCTCCAGTCCCAGCCCAAAGCTGCAGTCAGGGGCAGGAGGGCTGGGCCTGCTCTGTCTGATTTGGATGCCCGGGGCTCTGCCACTTGGTTTGTTATATCTCAGTCCGGGTGAGGCAGAAGCAGGCAAGTAGTAACACCCCTCTGGTCTGGAATGAAAAGCTCCTCCCTCCCATAGGACTTTCAAGGCACATATTAATCCCTTGAATTCTATTGGTTTATACAGTTCTTCCACCTCTGGTTGCCTCCTGGTGATTCTACTTGCATTCCCCCTAGGACGTTCTCTACTCTCCTTATCCTTAGTGGTCCTTTTTTTCAGTGCTCCACCTCTGTTTCTGCATTGGTTCCCCTGGTTTTTTACCCCTCCTCTGCACCATTTTCCCTGTTCCCATTGGCCCTTGACCCTCAGATTCACCATTTCTTCCCTGTATTTAACCCTGTGGCCTCACCCAGTTTTCATCTTTGTCCCTGGACCCTGTTTGAGGCAATAAACTGTTCTTGGAGCTCCATACAAAGTCCCATCCTTACCCTGTGTTTGTTGGCAATGCAATAAGCGTGCTCCCGGCTTGGAGAGTGCTGATCGCTCGCACACACCTCTGAAAGCATACTGCTTCAGTTTCAGTCTCTTTATACAATTTAGCCATAACAGGCAAAAAAACCTTACATATTAATGTTTAAACTATTATCCATAACATATCTGTCTCTCACAATCATTGAAAGAGGAAGGCAGTGAGGTGAAGGGAAGGATGCAGGGAAGCAGAGCAAAGTCAAAAGTTGGTGATGAATATACAGGAGTTCAGTTTGGTTTTCAAAATCAGCTCTCACAGCTATGACCCACAAGCATGCCTAATTTAACACCTTATTGATATGAACAGCAGAAATTTATCCTGGTAATAAAAGGGGGCTGATGAATATACATTATAGAAGTTATGTGGCATACCTTGAAAATTCCTCTGCTCATACTGAAACAGTCTTTTACAATTGCTGTGATCACACTTTGATGTTAATAAAGGCTCTTATCTTCATCAAACTTATGCTTGGAAACTGCCTGTATATTTCCCTAAAATTCTATTGTAGGATATATAGGAAAAGAAGAATTTGACAGTAAATGAGGTGAGCACAAGCACAGCTATTCAAAAATATTGAGATTTTTCCTCTTTATTAATTTGTCATTTTTCAATGGCATGAACAGGGCAGGTTGCAAGCAAGATAAAGGATATCTGCAGCCAAATGGCAAACATCCTCATCCAACACAAGGTTACATATCAGATTTTTTATCAGAAATGAAACCTACAGATCCAGTAATCAGAGTTCCTTAAAAACTGAGCAGGAATTCCAGAAGCAAGAATATTCTTGCAATACTTGTAGTGTATTTAAAAGAATGAGAATCTAATATGCAGCTTAATACATCTCCAGGGCTATATTTACCTGCCAAAAAACCCCCACCCTCTTAATGGGGTAAAACCCCACTGCAAGACAGTCTGGCATCACAGCAGCAGGCAGCATTGAGAGTGTGCTAAGGGTGTTGCCACAAGACACATTCTTTGAAGGAAGGACTGTTATACTTCAGTTATTTTAGCTGAGGAATTCAGTCAGACAAATATTATATTGGCACTGCACCTATACCAAGGTGATAGAAAAACGTTCCAAGAAGGACATTGAGTGAGAAAGCTAAAATGGCAGCTTTTATTTCTAGTCCTTTCAGCAAAAATGGTCTACAAAAAATTATTGATTTTTACTGAGTTCTGCAGAACTTTCTCATGCAATTTGTCAAGAAATAAAATAGATGAGAATTTTGCTTCATTGGGATTTTCAGACAATATTCAATGTGACTCAAAAGAGCATTTTTACCCATTTGAACTCAATTCAATATCCAAGTGATATGGGAGAACTTGTTACTAATGGAGTGAGAAATGGATGTATTAGAAAAGAAAAACAGAGAGGAAGGAAATTAAATAGGAGAAGAAAGTGCTGGTTTAGATATTTTGAAGTAACTTGAATCATCTCAAGTGGTGAGAAGTTTCTGATAAGCTGGAGTGAATTAAATAAGCTATCTCACTTTTATTTCTTCATGTCAGTCAACTCAGACTAGAGCCCAAACAGAAAACTATCCACAATTAAGATTCCTATTGCAAATTATAATAGACATGAACCCAAGATAAAATTGAAAGCCAGAAATTCCATATGCATCTATATGATTCTAGAAGATCTTCTAAAGTAATATTTTTATATAATTTTGAGGATTTGTTTACTGTATTCTGTGAATATATTAAAAAGCATCAAGTTACCAGTTTCTAGTAAATTCTTCAGAACATTGTCATAAGTTTTATTAGAAAAACCTGGAGTAACAGCCAAAGCAAAGTTATTCATAAAACTACAAGCTCATTTTTACTGTAGAATTTTATAAAGGAAGTCTATTTTTACTGGAATTTTGCCAACTCAAACTCATAATATATTAGACTCATAAAATGAAGCAGATCAAAATCCAACTCCTTTTATGTTCCCAAATACCATGAAGTGAAAATGAGTTCAGGGTCTTATGCTGCTAAAGAAAACACTACTTAGATTATTGGTGCCATGACTTGCTATATTTACAAACAAATTGTCTGAGCACTTTTTAAGGGAGATGCAAAGCAAGGAGAGGTGGGCAAAAATGACTGGAAGCTGGGAAGGAAAAACCAAGATGAAATGATGGCTCATAAAACCAGGTGCACTTCCTGATTACAGGTGAGATCTGCAAAACTGGGTCAATTTTCAGAGACAGATCTGAACCCCTGTGGTGTTAATGCTGCAAGTTGTGGGAGGTAATCACACGTGCTGCAAAGGTGGATGTTGGGATGTTGTGAGGGAAATAGCAATGAGATTCAGAACAGGAAAAATGCTGGAATGGTTAAAACTTCAGACTGGATCCTGCTTGTTTTCACTTCCATGAGATTACACAGTGTCAAAATGTAAAGGCAAGCAGGAAATCAAATGTTTAATATTCAGGGCATTCATCAAGCACCATATCTCTTACAGGTAATCAGGGGGATGCTTATGAAGCCAATAAGCTCCTGTCAGCTCCCTGTCTTCCCCCTGCATTGCTGTTTGCTCTTACACAGGGAGAGAGAAAGAAAATTTACTCTGTAAAACACACTCAGGGCAGTAAACTCAGCTCATGTGAAGTACCACAGTTTCGATGGTTTGGGTGAAAGTTAATGGCTAATTAAAGATTAATCTCATTAGGCACATTTTTGATTTTGATTTTTAGGAAAAAGGGATATAGAAAGAAATTAATATAGATACTGTAGATACTGCAGCCTTATATATGTGTATATATATATGTATATACATATATATATACACACACACACACATATATATATATATATGTACATATTTGCAAGACTCTTTTTGAAATGGAAAAAAACCACAGCCAGGCTCTGGGCTGGGTGCAGTTGGTCTGCTGGATCTGGGTGCCATGGACCCAGTGAGCTCTTGCAGCTCAGTAACTTGTGCCCTGAAGGGGTTTATTAACTATGAGGCTTTATTAGCTAATTTATCCACATTTATTTATCCACAAAATCATTTTGGGTCAGGGATAGTTAGCCTGCCCAGAGCCCAGTGAGTTGAAGGATGCACAGGAGAGTTCTCCAGCAGGCTCTCTGTGAGCATCATCTCATCTCTGACATGGCAC
Organism: Erithacus rubecula; assembly: GCF_903797595.1. Lineage (NCBI taxonomy): Eukaryota > Metazoa > Chordata > Aves > Passeriformes > Muscicapidae > Erithacus > Erithacus rubecula. Next base: position 406,427 of record NW_027636165.1, read on the forward strand.
ATTAGACTCATTCCCAGCCATAACAACATATCCAGGCTGCTGGAAAACCTCCTGTCCATGCTTAGACAAAAGATTAGACATGGCATATTTTGGACTGGAGCTGCATACCTAGGCTACCATATCACTGTACTTCATTAGGTGTCCCACAGCCACTATTTGAAGGCAGATATTTTATTTTTATGATATATACATATTGTCTTCAATAAACATTTTATCTAAGAGTTGGGAGAAAGCTTGCTGGGCTCAAACCCAGAGGTCAGTGGATTTTGGGTTCTATTTCCTCTTCATCCCTTACTAACAGAACAGATTTTGTCTTGCTTTCCTCCTCCTGCCCCTGAGGGTGCTGTCTGGTATCAAGTAGTGTCTGATAAATAGTAGCCAGGATGCAGCACATTGCATAACTTTGTGCCTCTTTTGAACTCTTAAAGCATTTTCCTTTCAAATATTCTACCACTTTATCAGGGTCCTGTATCAGAGGTGAACTTCCAAACTGCTGGAGAGGAATAATCCTTCAAAAGCTGATCCATTTTCTCCTGCCTTCCATGCCATTCACAACTATCCACCCTCAGGGCAGATCTTTGAAAGACTCTCCTAAAAATCTCTTTTGTAACTCTAAACGTGGTGTGAACAGCACTGAGGAGACTTGGCAGAGCTAGCAACAAGAACATGCTTGCCTTAACATCTAAGAGAAATTCTAAATGCTCAAAAGCTGTTATAACAAACATGAGGGAGAGAAAGGGGAGGAAAAGCTGAGGGAAAAGTATCCTCCCCTATTTGCCACACAGACTGGGTACTGCTATTCATGGACTCCCAAAAACAGTGCCCAAGGTAAAGTAGGAAAGCAGCACTGAATATGCACATCCCCAATGACCCTCATTGCCCTGGATGTTATAATGTCATGAGCTGATATCTCACAGTACATCAACAAAGAAATCCTGATCCCTCTCTGCTGTGAAAAAGGGCACCATGATGGGCACATAGAGCATTTCTCATGTTGAGATAATAACAATACACTGGAAATAGCAATGAGATAAGGGAACAAACAGTAACAGCAAAAAATATTAATAAAACAAATTTAGAAAACAAAGGAGAGACTGATTCACATGCAAAAATGCTCACCCCAGAGCTCAACCCAAACACAGCCACAGAATCACAGAATCATTGAATCAACTAGGTTGGAAAAGACCTTTTAGATCAATTCCAACCTGTGACCTAATAAGACACTGTCAACTAGACCACAGCTTGCAGTGCCACATCCAGTCCTTTCTTAAACACTTCCAGGGATTGGTGACTTCATTACATCCTTGGGCTGCTCATTCCAGTGCCCAATAACACTTTCTGTGAAGAACTTCTTCCTTATGTCTGACCTAAACTCCTCATTGGACTTGTGTTCCAGACTTTTCACCAGCCTTGTTGCCCTCCTCTGGACATGCTCAGCATTCAATATGCATCATTAAAACAAATTAAAACAAATTATATATGGAGGAATATAAACACAGAGACATGCCTCAGATTTGTTCAAAGCTCTTTCTCTCTGTCGCTACAAGATGTTGTGCAGAGACTGTAAAAGACCTAAAGCTTTAAATTCCCCATGTGGGAATATTGCAGCATCAATTTTCTAGCAAATTCTAGCCTCTCACACACACAAATCTGACCAAAAGATTCTCAGATTACTAAAGCAATCTCAGAGCATTAAAGTGTGCAAGTTTTTAAAAGCATTTTTATTTCTTGATGGCAGTGATTTTTGTTTATGCATCTATATATGGGGGTGTTTATGGATATATATATATATATATATATATATATGTGTGTGTGTGTATGTGTGTGAGTGGATGCATTTCATTTTTTAGTAAGCATGGTATATAGCAAGAATCATGAATTTAAAGAATTTCTTTTGAGACCTGCATTTCCTTTTGCTGATGATTGTTCCTTATCTTAGAGTGCACAGAATGCTGTTGGCTGAATTGAAGCTCCATTGAGTGAAACAATCGGATTCAACCAAGAAGAGAAGAAAAATGATCCTCTTAGTGATGTTCCCTAGCACAGGAGAGAAGTGCTTACCTTGTGATGGTTATTGGCAGTTTGTACAAATGATAGTGCACAAGGGTTTAGGTTAACCTGTTTATTTTTACATGACCTGAGATATTAAAAATATCCTTATTTTGAAGGGCTGCCAGGCAGTAACTCAGCATGACACAAATTCTGGAGGCAGCATCATGAAATGACATGCACTGTTATTGAATTTTTAGTATTCAGTGAATATTGGTCATGATTTACAATAATTTTGAAAAATCAGCATTTGTAATGGGATTCTCTTATCTCTGAAAAGCATTTCTGACATTCAGTAGTGCATCACAGAATTGATTTATAATTTTTTCCTGGTACGTATTCCAGCTGCATAGCAATATTCTGAGATTCTGACAGACTGCCACTTCTCACTCCTTAAAGAAGCAGGAACTCTTTAACAATAATGATTAGAAAACTAAGAAATGAGCAAACAAACAAACAAAGCAAACTTTTCTGATTAAAGCAATACACTCATGTGAAGAAGGCTCAGATACACGAGCCAAAGATATTGCAGCTGCAGCTGTTGCATGGGTATTTTTTAATTTGTTCAGAAATTTGGCACTTCAATGCCAAATACCTTGTGACT
>NW_027636164.1:0-43428 GCF_903797595.1 Erithacus rubecula
GGTGCTGCTGGAGGGGGACACTGACACTTCGGTGCTGGGGACTTTGGGATGAGCCTGTCACCTGGGTAAGGTTTTACAAGGACGAGAAGGATCTGGGGGACTCCCTTAAGGGCACAGAACTGTCCCTGTCACCCTTGGACCTGCACAACAGTGGCCGCTACCGCTGCTCAGGCTTGATCGCCTCAGGAATGTCACTGACAGCAGCGGTGACAGTGATAGTGCATGGTGAGCACCCCCATGGCTGGAACCCCAATTTCCTGACACTCCCAAATCCACTTCTCAGTGGACTCAGATTTATACTCTCTACCCTCATCTTCATCCCAGAGTTCAAGCCTGTCATGGTGCTGGATGGTCCCCCAGAGCCCATGAAGGGGTCCCCCCTCAATCTCAGCTGCCTCAGCACCCCCAGCCCCCTGCGGTACCCAGCCCCCCTCCTGTACTGCTTCTACCAGGACGGGCAGTTGGTGGGGGCCCGCAGGGGTCCCCACAGCTCCCAGTGCCCGCCACGAGGGTCTCCCACTTGGGGAATTACAGCTGTGAGGTGCGCTCCAAGGGGGGAGGCCGTGCGGGAGAGCAGCGCCCAGCTCGGCATCACGGTGTGCAGTGAGTGCAGGGATGGGCACGGGGAGTCCCCACAGCCCCCCCAGCTCTCCCATTCCTGCTCAACCCTTTGTGTGCCACTCTGCCTTCCCAGCTCTATCCTTTGGTCTCCCCATCAGCTTTCACCTGCTTCTTTCACTGCTCCCATAGTGCACCTCTCATAGTTTGAGGTCCCTCCGCTGCACACAGGTCTCACCATCCCTGTCTGGGTCCCCAAAATCTTCCCCGTGGTTCCCTTCAACCCTCTTAATTTTTCCATTCGCTAAATCTCTGACCATTATCAATGGTCCCTTCCACCCCTTCCCAAGCCTCCCCACCCTGTCTACACCCCCTTCTTCCTCACTGGGTTCTCCCTTTCCTCTCTGATCCCCCCCTTTCTGAGTCCCTCACTGTTCCCTGCTTTCCCCCACTCCTCCCATGTCCCCAGCCCCTCTTCTCGTTTCCCCGCAGGGGTCCCGCCCACGGGGGTGTCCCTGTCTGTGCAGCTCCCTTGGGGACAATTGGCAATTAGGGACCACCTGGAGCTGAGCTGCACAGTGGCCATAGTGACAGGTCCCCTGTCCTTCTCCTGAAACCAAGGGGGCTCTGGGACACCACTGGCCACGGGCCCCCACCTGGAGCTGCAGCACGCTGGAGACAATGACAGTGGTCGCTACCAGTGTCAGGTCAGCGACAGGGACAGCGTGGCTGAGAGTGTCCCCTTGCGAGACCCTCATCCTGGGTGACCCCACCCACACAATCCCCATCCCTCCTGCCAGGTGCCAGCCCTGTCTGTGTCACCGCAGTGCCCGTGGCCAATGCCACCATCACGCCTGGTCCCCCGGCACTCCAGGTGTGCCCAGGTGACCCCGTGACCCTGCGCTGCTCGGTGCAGGTGAGCTCAGCCCCTGTCACCTTCACCTGGCTGCACAATGGACACGAGGTGGCCTGGGGTCCCCTCTTGGAGCTTGGGGCCATCGATGTCGGACATTCGGGCACCTACCAGTGTGTGGTCACCAACCAGCTGGGACAGAACGGGCACCACATGTTCCAGGCACTCAGCCCAGAGCTGGCCCTGGAGGTGACACCACAGGGAACCACTGGACTTCACTGGAACACAGGTGTGGTCACACAGGGTCACCGGGGTGATCAGGATCCCCGGGGTTCAGGGTGACCCCACTGTGTCCCCCTCTGTCCCCAGCAGTTGCTGTGAATGTCAGCAGGACCCTCCTGTACCTGCTCCTGCTCCTGGCTGTCATTGGGGGCTGTCACTGGTGGCACCGCCATGGTGGGTGACAATGGGGGGCATAGGGGTCAGGAGTGTGGGGAAGCCCCCAGAGTGGGGGCAGAGATCAGGCAGCACCCAGGGCCCCTGGGCTGGGTAAAACTGAGCCCACAGTGACCTCAGCTGGGAGTTCTGAGGGTTCTGGGGGAATTTGGAGGGTTTTGGTTGGGCTCCATGGGAATCCCTGGGTGTGCTTTGAGGAACATTGGGGTGGCACTGGCACCTCCTACAGCATTCGGGGAACTCATTAAGGGCCATGCAAACATGTTGAATGGATCTTTTTGGGATCATGGGGGAGTTTGGGGATGCCCCTTCCTGCCAGGCTTGGGATTCAGAGGTTCAGGTACACCGGGGGCATTGAGGGCACTGTGGTGGTGCAGAAATTCTGGGGGGTTCAGTGGTGCTTGGAGTGTCTGGGGGAATCAGGGATGCAGTGGGAATTTGGGGGGTTTTGTGGGTGGTTGGAACTGCCAAGGTCAGTTCAGGATAGTTCAGGCGTCCCAGGGTCCCCACGGTCACCCCTTCCCCTTTTCCTTGCAGCTTTTATGAAGCCCCAAGACAGGTGAGTGGAGGTTTCCAGCTGGGACTCCCCTTTCCCCAGACCCCACCCAGACCCCCCCTTATCCCCACAGACTCCCCCAGAGAAGGGGGAGGTGATGGACCCCCACATCATGGGCACTGAGTGTGAGTATGGATTTGGGGACAGGGACATGTCACCCAGGGGTCTCACCCTCACCCAGGTCCCCAAGACCTGTGTCTTTCTCAGACTTTCTCTGTTACATTCCTTAGGTGACCCATACAGATCTGCTGGGACCCCACGGGTGACAACGGGACCCCAGTGACATCTGCAATGGTGTGCTGTGACACTGGGGACACTGGGGGCATTGGAATTTCCTGCCCGAGGGCACCCCCATGTGTCCCTATCCCCCCTGATCCTGTGGGTGCCTGTTGTAGCAATGTGTTTGAATAGCTTAGGCTACAGTGTGTTCCAGCCAAACCATTTTCAAGAAATCTTATCATTCACTCTGGAATTTCTCAGGGCTACTGAAACATAATTTTGAGAAATTAAGAAGGAAGAGGCTGAAAAACAGAATACCAAGAGTGCAAGAATTAAGATAAAGAAGGGCCTGGAAGCACTGGACTGTAACCAATCATATTTCCTGAGAGGTCCCAGCAGAGCACATGGACAAGACAGAGGCACCAATCAAGTACTGCGTGATCCCAGGGACAGTCGTTTTGGAATGTATCAATAGAGCATAATGTAAACAATAAAGTGGCTTTTGCTTAATCACACTGGTTAATTGTTCACAAGTGCTGAACTCCTGCATGTTGGTGACTCCACGGTGATTAACACAGTGCTAATGAAGCAGAGCATCGCACCCTTTGCACTCTGCAGGGCTCTGTGAGTGAACAGGCGGGGGGCACGGTCGGAGACCGGCACTGCAGGACTGTGCTGGGGGAGTCGGAGGGCGTCTCCAAGGAGTGAGGGAGAAAGAAGGGTCCCGGGAGAAAGGCTCCGGAAAGAATATGTACACTGCAGCAGGGACACTGGGAAAGGTGAGCAGCTGGGGTTGGCAGGATGGGAAAGGAACTGTCAAAGGAAGAACAGGACACATTGAATGTCCTCCAGGTTATTCTCTCTAAGAGAACAGTTAAATGTGACCCGGAGGTCTTAAAAAGACTCTTGTGATGGGGTCAGGAGAGAGGGTTTTTTGCCACTCTCAGGAGTGTTTTTGAAACCCTTGAATGGGAAAGGCTGGGAATAACTCTCTGGGATGATGTAAGGGATGGGTAAAAAAAACCAAGGGACTCAGAAACAGTGAAAGGCTACAGGTGCAGCCAGCCACAGGACAGAAGAAACAGGAAAAGGTCACAAACCGGAAAATATATCGTGCCGTTGAGCGTGGGAGCATGAACGAGTTGTGGGGACAGTCGTCTCAGGAACCGTGGTGAGGAAAACAGCCAAGAGCCGTGGGAAGCAAAAAAAAAACCTGCCTCCGAGGAGACGTGGGGCACGGTCTGAAGAACTGGGGAACATATGAGCAAAGCACCTACAAAGCCTTGATCTGGAATAGTGGCAGAGATACAACCAGCGAGCCAGGGAAACAGCGGCCAGAGGAGATGACAAAGTAACCACAAAATTGCTACCAACATGGTATAAAAAAAAAAAAAAAATTACAGATCACTGGCTCTGTTTCTGTTTCTTTTTCCATGGTTCCACGAACCATGGAAAAATTACCTTTGAAGTCCGTTTTTCATGTTGAAAAGACTGCTAGAAAATATTATAGTCGCTTTTGAAGCTCCTTTTAATCCAGCCGTGTGCAGACGCATGGAGAGGGACAAAGAAAGCAGGATTCGGAATTCAATTGCCTGTGCCTGCAGAATAACTGGGGCACAGTTTGGTTCTCCCGAGAGCGCGGGGCAGCCGCTCCCGCCCTTGGGGAGCTGCGGCGGTGCCGCAGCAGCGTCCAGGTGAGTCTTGTGCTCCAGAGCCCCCGGAGCCCGGCTGCGTCTGGCCGCGGCTGTACGCGGATTGTGCAGCTCTGGAGCTGCTGGGGCCGGCCGACATTTCCTGCGGTACGGCTCCTTTCCGGAGCTGGGCGCTCCGCTCGCCTTCTCTCCTGGGCTCGGCCGGCCGATTTTCAGCGGAGCCGGCGGCTCTGCTGGGCCAGGAGTGAGGGTTGAGGGTGCTTTGTGCCTTTTTAGCCTTGCTCTGCCTTAATTTTTCCGCTGTTTTATTCCCCACTGTGTGTAGTTTTAGGGTTTTTTTAAACTGCCTTTTCCCCTCCTCTTTTCCCCGCGCGTGTTTGGGAGTGCAGCAGCCCTGGGAGGGCTGTGCTGAGCTTGGTTCGAGCTCGGTGCCGTGGCGGGTCCTCACGGCTTCCACCGCCACCTGCTTGTTCTGAATACGGGGATCTAACCCCTACGAATATAGATGCCGTACAGCTAAAGTTTCTTTTCCCCTTCCCCGCGGGGCAGCATTCCCCCCTCTGCCCCGTTCTCGGGGCGCTCCCAGTTTCCCCACGGGGTCCCGGAGCTGCCGCTGCCATCTGCAGCCTGACTGCTGAGCCCCCTCTCTGTACCGCAGCCACAGGTGGCTGTGTCTGCAAACCCCTTTCAGCAGAAACAAAACAAAACAGAACAGAACAAAACAAAACAAAACAAAACGGAACAAAACAGAATGAAACGAAACAAAAAGAAAAGAAATGAAACAAAATAAAAAAAGGCAAAAGGGTTATTTTTTATTGTTTTACTGGAAGAATTCAAAACTATCTGTGTGCACTGTGGCATAGTTATAATGGTATTGACATTTAGTATAATAATTGGAAATGTATATACCCAACAATATTTAGAGGCCGATAATATTTCTGCCCCCTTAATTTGAGGGACTCTTTCTTCACAAAGGTTTTTCATTAAATGCTAGTAGAACAGCAGTTAATATTTAAGTGCAGACAGAAAATCCTGTTTACCATATAACATATGTGTCGATATTTTGATTATTTGTACCTTTTTAGTACTTTTAGAATTATTAAAGCTGTACTTTGAAAAATCCTAATAAGAGCTATAGTTAATAATTGCAATTACCATGATCTATGCTCAAATCCAAATTATATAGAATCACAACATACTTATCACATCCTTTTAAATCCCTTCTGTAAAATCACCCTGTTCGCAGATTGTTCAAATATTTTAGTGCCTTTTATATTAACAGCATTAAAGTAAGATGTGTCTTTAACTTGTAAGTGATGTTAGTTTCTATTCCTGTTAAGGTCCAATATTGTAATGTCCACATATGTTCTGTTAAGATTAAATATGACTAGCTTCTATTAGTTTAATTATGTTCAATTTTATTTCTGTTAAGCTTCAGTTTCACAAAGTTTAGACAATGTTCTGTTCCAGTTTTATTTTGATCATGTTATCTTTGGTATTTATACTGATTAACTGAGACCTCTTAAGTGTGCTTTTTGTTCCACTGAAGTGATAATTAAGAATAAACCCGGACCATTTTCATCTTTTTAAATCAACTTCTGTGTTTTGATTCATTTCTATATCAAAGGCAAGTTCTGCTGCAACACTATTGATCGCACGGTGTGAATTTACTGATTTTGTAATAGGCATAATTCATAAGACATTAATGTTGGATTTGCAACTGAATTTTTTATATGTTTTAACATCTCTTGGTGCAATTCTCTATGAGACACGTGTGATTTTCAGGATATTTTCTTTTTCTTCCCTAGTTGCATATGCATCTCCTTTATCCAGGCTACCTCTCTGTTTTTTTAAGACAAAAGTAATTGTTGTTGGGATAAGAAGCTCACCTTTTAAATCCTAAATTCCTCTTTACCCAGCACACGGCAAAAAATTTGGAAAAAACTTTTGCAATCGTAACAGGCAGTATGAACATATGAATGTGCCACAAAAACTGATTTTATCTTATCCTTGGCTTACAGAGAGTGATTGAATTTGTTACAGGGATCGGGAATAGTTTGTTTCTTTATTGCTGGCTCTCGCGCTGGTTGTTTCGCACTCTGTTTCAAGCAATTTTAAGCCTGACAAATCTAATTTTCAAATGATTTAAATTCTGGCCAGTATAAATTTTCTGCACATTTTTTTTTCCTTTGTCCATTCAATCATACAATAATGAATCATTTTCTGGTTGCTTTTTCCTCTTTGGGATTCCCTTGTATCCCTGTACTGTAACATGATCCCCAGTGGACTGTCCTGAGAAATACTGCTCCCCTTCTGGGAACTCCCCTCTTGGTTCCCAGGCATACCAGGTTCTTACAATTCACAACCTCACAATTCACAACCCCTGGATCAGAGATCTTACTCTTCTTCTCACCCATTTCTGGCGGCAACAGACCAAGAAATCTCCTATTCCTTAGTTTTCCTCCCTCTCCCTCACTCATTTTGGAGTTCAACTCTCTCAATATTTGTACTATTTTTTCTTTTATCAACTACTAGTTCCACTCTTAAGTCCTTAATTTTCCCTTTTATCTTCCTTCACTACTCTTTCTGGCTACTTTCCACAAACTCTTGAATCACTTAGAATTTTCCATCTGTTTCCCTTTCCAAAAACTCATTGAATCAACTCCAACCACTCCCTTCTTAATTAACTACTTCAAGTGTTAGCTCCCTTCTCCTTGAAGACTTTTCCCGAGAGTTTTCGGGCTGGGACTTTTCCCTCCCAGTCTCTCCTGGGGTCTTCACTCACTCTCTCCTTTCGCTCCTCCCGTTCCTGGCCGGTCTCCTCGCAGAAGGGGGTCCACACTGGCTTGGGCTTTGCAGCGTCTCACACACACACACACACACTCAGACACACACACACTCAGACACACACACACACTCTCTCACACACTCACACACACACTCTCTCACACACTCACACACACACACTCACACACACACACACACACACTCAGACACACACAGACTCACACACACTCACACACACACACACACTCACTCACACACTCTCACACACACTCCCCCACACACAGTCCCCCTCACCCAGCCCTGTGGTACTCACTGCCCCTTTTCTCACACAGTTCTTGTGCACAAGACGTTTTATGGGTACTCCACTCCTTGCCGCCACTCCTCCAGGAGCTTTACTTTTTGTGCACCTCCTCTGCTTGCTTCTTTTGCTTATGCTTTATTCTAATTTGGAGCCTGGTCTAGTCCTGGGACCACATTTACAACTGGTGGAGAGCTCCTTCCCAAAACTAGCTACTCTTCCCTTGGGCTGGAGTTCCCAGCCAATGCAACAAATTGTTATTATTGGATATTTGGATATGTTTGTTTTATCTAAATTATTAAAACAACAAGGTTAAATTTAGCAGCAATTTATTAATAACAGCAATTTTATGTAAATGAATACAGTCAGAATATACAAGTTACATAAATGTAAGTAAATACAAAATTTAGCAGTGAGTAATTTAGTATAATTGAGGTTGGTTTGAATAAAGCATAACCAAAACCATCCGGGGGATACCCCGACTGGGGGTGCGGGTAGGGCCCTTCCTCTCACACAGTATCGAATCATTCAAGCTAAAAAATTAACTTCTATACTGTTTACTAATACATATTAATACAGAATGTTCTAGAAAGTTCCTCCTAGTTCTTATTCCTAAAATCTACATCATTATGTTGTGCATGCGTCACCAGTGGTCAGGGGTCTCTCCTCCTTTCAGGCTCTTGTTTCCCATGAAGGCTCCGGGTCTTCCTCAGTGTTTGCTGTTTGACCTTGCAGGTGGCACAAGCACATTATGCTTAGGATTATACAATTAAATATATGTTCACACAACAGGCCTCAGTACAGTATCCAATGCTTTGGAATCATCCCAATTTGGCCCAATTCAAGCTTGAAGTTTTATTTTTAGATGCTGTTCTTAGGCCTAAACCATTATTATCTTCACTGCCACCAAACATCTGGAGGATGATTCCATCTGCTTTGTTTAACCATTTCCTTTATCACTTTTTGCTTTATAAAAATTAAATACAATTTCTCTATTAATTATAAAGCAACAATTTTGCTAATATTGTTACAATTTAATTAGCATGAATCACATATATAACAGGAATCATCTGATTTCATATTATAATTATGTCTGTTATTGGAAATATTTTTGATTGATATGTCTGAATTATTCCTAACTACTGTAAGTTTCTGGTCTCACTAAACACATTGTTTTGTTATTCCTTTCATGTTTTTAGCAAAAGTCATACATGCTTTTAGGAAAACAGGAAAAGGAAAGGGAAATTAGCTTCTAAAGAAGTCTGAGTAATGTAATATTTATAAAAAAAAAAAAAAAGTAAGCCATTTTTAGGTAACACTCCTCACTTGAATGTACAATGACAAAGCCTAATTGATTCACTAACTTAAAGAGAAAATACGCATGTGTTTTTATCATCAGCAGGTTCAGAGTAGTCAGCTATTCAATTGCCTCCAAGAAAATGAGATCCAATGAGAAGAGAAATCACTGTACCACCATGCAGCTTTCATGGCCCAAACAGGAGCAGGACTGCCAAAATATAATCCTGTCTGGAAACTCAGACAAGCAACTTATCAAGAAGCCTGCACCCACCCACCACCTCTGCTGTGTTTTCCGAGTCAGTGAAAGCCAGGAGCTGCACAAGCCCTGCAGCCCCAACCTGCAGTACCAGCCCAGAGCAGCCAGTCCAGAGCCACCAGTGCTGCAGCACCAACCCAGAGCCACCAGTGATGCAGCTCCACCCCAGAGCCACCAGTGCTGCAGCTCCTGCCTGCAGCCATCGTTTGCTGGTGCCAGAGACACGCAGGTGCTGCTGCTTGGAAATCCGGGGAATTTGGGGAACCCCAGGGTGTACTGTGACCACTGGGGCCAGAGAATGGGGAAGTCACTGAGAGTACTTGGAGCACTGGGATGGGGGTTGGAAAGTCCCTGCATGTTATAAGTGTATATTATATTATTGGCTTTTTGCAATATTAAAATGAATGCTATGTGTTTAATGTTGGAAAAATTTGCTGTATGAATATAGTTTATTTTAGTTCTGTTATTAACAAAACTTAGAAATAATAGTATCATCAATATATTTTTCTTGAACTACAACATGGTGATTTAAAAAGCTTTAGTTCATGTAAGTAATTCAGAGAATGGTAAAAAGATAAGCCGGAATTTCTTCGCATTCATGGTTTATGCTGTATGGATGAAGATAGGGATGACAAAAACCAAAACTCCAGGGAAGGAAATTATGGAGCCACCATAAAAGCTGATTTCCAGGTTGGGGAGATGAATTTGAATATTGCATGAAGGTCAATGAATATTCAATATGTTGATGAATTTAACAATATGTTTTCTGAGTTAGTGTGTGCTCTTGGCTGAATTTCAAGCACTGGGACATAAGAATCTTTTGCTTTATTGACTTCGACTCCTATTTGACTTTTTTTTGTTAATCTTGTAAAATCTACCAGGAAAGTGAACCTCATTTTTCACACTCCTGGCACGGGCGAGGGGATGGGGGAGCCCCTGGAAGTACTGGGAGAGAAAATGGGGAGCACAGAGTGCCCTGTGTAGCCTTATCCTGGCTCATGACCACCTCTCCAGGGAGGATGGGCAACCACAGGAGCCATGGAGAGAGCTCCCTGTGTCACCCAGTGCCTCCCCCTTCCCAGAGTGTCACAATTTTGCTGTAGATTGTCATAGATGTCACTGGGTTCCCAAGGTTGCCCATGTGGCCCCTGCAGTTCCATGTAGGTCGCCTGAGGATCCTCCACTGGGGGGGCCCTGTGAGATTAAGGGGGTGTGTGGAAGGGGATGGGAGGTCCTGAGGGTTTGGGGAAAAGCCCAAATCATGGTCAGAGCCTGTACTCACCTTTCCTGGCACTTTCTGTCACTGGCAAAGGAGACCTGGAGGGGTGACTTTGATTCCCCACCCACCCTCAGAAACCCTCAATTCCCTCCAGGGTCCCCAGTATCCCTGATGCTCCTCAGAAAACCTGAACAACCCCACTGCCCCAACACCCTGAGACCAAAGAACCCCAAGCCTATCAGGGAGGAACACCCTCTGAATTCCCCAAAAAGCCCTGATAGAACCCACAACAGCCCTGCATGACGCTTCAGCACCTTCCCGGACACGCCAGGGCTCTGAGCCAAGGTCACTGGGAGCTCAGCCCCTCCCAAGTCAGGGGCTGTGGGTGCTGCCCCCCCCCTTTTCTCGGGCCTTCCCAGCACTCTGCATGACTCCTGCCCCCACTGTCACCCACCCGTGTAGATCCACCAGTGAAAGGCCACAATGAGCAGGACCAGGAACAACAGGGACCCAAGGGCCAATGCAGGAAATACCCAACGAGCCTCTACAGGAAAAAGAGGGGACACACTGGGGTCACGGGGATCACCCCAGAGGTTCTGCAATCCCAGTGACCTTATGAGTTCCCCTCCTGTGCCCTGTTCCATTTGTGCCACTGTCAGGGACAGAGTGGGGGTGAATCTGGGTCATCTGTGATCCAGGGATCATAGACACATACAGGAACCCCGAGTGACCCCACCTGTGTTCCAGTGGTGTCCAGTGGTTCCCTGTGGTGTCACCTCCAGGGCCAGCTCTGGGCTAAGTGCCTGGAACACGCGGTGCCCATCCTGTCCCAGCTGGTTGGTGGCCATGCACTGGTAGGTGCCCGAATGTCCCACATCGACAGCCCCAAGCTCCAAGAGGGGACTCCGGGCCACCTCGTGCCCATTGTGCAGCCAGGTGAAGGTGACAGGGGCTGAGCCCACATGCACTGAGCAGCGCAGGGTGTCGGGGTCACCTGGGCACACCTGGAGTGCCGGGGTACTGGGGGTGATGGTGGCATTGGCCATGGGCACTGCAGGGACACAGACAGGGCTGAGGCTGGGGGGAGGGGCTGGGAAGAGGGGTGAGGGGGCAGTGGCAGTGAGTAGCGGCAGGGAATGGGGTGAGAGGTTGTCAGATGGGGGGATGATGGAATCTGTGCATGGTGGCACCTGGAGACAGAGGGAGCCTTTCAGAGAGAGCCTTTCAGGCGGGACTGTGACTTATGGTAGTGTTTAGCAGTCACCCACTGGGGATGCTGTGGATGAGCTCACCCCCAGCCCGAGGGTCCTGTTCACCCAGGATGGTCCATTCAGTGGGACACTCTCGGCCATGCTGTCCCCACTGGTAGTGGCTTCTGTCATTGTCCCCAGAGTGCCTCAGCTCAAGGCAGGGGCCAGTGCCCAGTGGTGTTCCTGAGCTCTCCCTGGTGCCAGGAGAAGGACAGGGAACCTGTCCCTTTTGCCACCACACAGCTCAGCACCAGGTGGTCCCCCAGTGCCACCTGTGCCCCAGGGGACTGCAATGACAGGGACACTTCCAAGAGCGGGAACCCTGCAGGGGGACATGGGTGGGATGGGGGATCTGGGAAGGGTGAGACATATGGGGAGTGGCAGGAGGAAAGTACAATGGGTGGGAGTGGACCACATTGAGGGACAAGTGGACCCAGAGTGGGATGAAGTTGAGGCAGGCAGAGATGAGGGACAGAGATGAGATAGTATATATATGAGATAGAGGGACCCCAGGGGGTGGCTCAGAGAGCCGGGGGGAGACCAAGGAGGGACTGAGGGGAAGCAGGGAGGGTGGAAGCAAGTCAAGTAAGGAAGGGAGAGCAGAGGATGGAGCTGGGAACTCAGAAGGGGTATGGGATACCAGGCAAGGATAGGGAGAACCTAGAGAGGGACCAGGACAAATATGGAGGGAAGTGAGATGGACATTGGAAGCCTGGGTGGCCCAGGAATGGAAGGAAGGAGGGATGTGGGACTCAGGTATTGGTGGAGGAAAGCTGGGAAGATGGTGTGTTTCCCATTCCCATTCCCACATTCGCCATGTCCTGCCACTGTCACTGCCACCGGCGCTGACTTCTCCCAGCTCGGTGATGGCCCAGAGCTCGCCCAGCCCCCACAGCGGTAGCAGTCACTATGCTGCAGCTGCAGGGGGGACAGGGACAGCTCGGTCCCACAGAGGGGCCCCCCCAGATCCTTGTCCCCTTGGTAAAACCATACTCCAGTGACCGTGGCATCTGGCCAGCCCTGGCAGTGCAGTGCCACCGTGTCCCCCTCAAGCAGCGCCCGTGCCAGCAGCTGCCGCACAAGACACTCTGTGGACAGGAAGGACCTGTCACATCTGGGGAGTCTGGGGGATCCCAAAGGCCTTGGGAGGCACCAGGGGTCTCCCATTGGTGCGGGGGTGTCCCAGTACACTGGGATACTCTGGGATGGCAGGGGACAGGCTCCGGTCACATGAGGGGTGTGACACGGGAATGGACCCCACCCAGAGCTGTCAGGAACCCTGAAGGTGTCAGGGCAAACATCCCCCCTCACCATTCAACACCCTCATAGGGGGCCTGAGCCCAGTGCCAGTTCTGCCACCCGTGAATGTTCCACTCTCGGTGACAGTGAAGGTGTCGGGTCCCTCCTGGTACCAGCGCTGCATGTCCTTGTACCAGGTGGTGGCATCAGCGGTCCCTGAGCCCTGGCAGGTCAGTGTCACCCAGTCCCACAGCACCGATGACTCACCAGCGAGGTGGAGGGTCTAGGCTGGAAGGGAGAAGGGGCAGAGCTTGGTAAGGGTGGCCCTGCAGGGACAGCAGCACCTGGGGGGCCATCTCCACATCCCAGTTTCCCTGTTCCTGTTCTCCACTTGCTGTCCCCAAGGCCACCCCACAGCTCTGGTCACACAGGGGTCCATGCACATGCCCTGGCTCTGCTGGCACTGGGGACTTCAGGGGACCCCACAGCCCCCCTGTGCCTCCTCCCCACCGCTCTCTGCCTCACCAGGGCCCATCCCCAGGGTGTCAGGCCCGTGCCTGGGGCACTCACCCCACAGGAGCAGCGCCACCTTCCCGGCCATCCCGGTGTCCCCAGCCATGGACATTGGTTGTCACCCACTGCTGGGGCCACCTGTCCCCTGGCTGGCGGCTCTTGAGATAAAGGGGAAGGAAGAGAGCTCAGGCCTTGTCTTAGTGTGGTGGTGGCTCTTGTTGGGGGCAGAGACAACAAGCTGGGGACAGGGAGGGGACAGGCTGTCAGCAAGGCTGGGTGGAACAAGGTGGGACATGGAGTTCCCAGGAGTGGGGGGCTCAGAGAGTGTAGGGAACCAGGGATGAGTGTCCAGGGGAATGGGGGGTCCTGGGAGAATCAAAGTCCTGGGGGAAGGGGCATTGTGGGGGGTGGAATTTTGGTGAGAGGGTTCCTGGGGAATGGAACTCCTGGACCATAGAGATTCTGGGGAATGGCTGTTCTGGGATGGGTTCCCAGAGAGGGGGGACATAACGAATGGGGGTCCTTTGACTGGAGTCCTAGGGGAATGGGGGTGCCAGGGGTGGACAGTGGCTGGGAATGCTCGTGGGTCACAGCTCCTTCCCTGGCTGCCTCAGATATTGGGGTGAATCAGCAGAGCCCACCCAATGTGTTGGTGGCCTGGGTCACCCCAGGCAGGTTCTGAGGGGCTCTGGGTCTGTGTCCCCCATAGTGAGGAGACTCTGGGGAACCCCTGAGTCCCTCCAGCCCTCGCGATTCCTCTTCCTCAGGACCCCCCATTCCCCTGGAACCACCCCTGGCTTCCCACACTCTCTGAGCCCCCCACTCCTGGGAATTCCATGTCCCACTTTGTTCCACCCAGCCTTGCCCCATAGGGTCCCCAGCTTGAGGCCACCCTGCCCCCATCAAGGGCCACAAGCACAGTGAGATAAGACCTGAGCTCATTTCCTTCCCCTTTATCCCAAGAGCCACCAGCCAGGGGACAGGTGGCCCCAACAGACAGTGCCCATGGATGGCCGGGAAGGTGGCACTGCTCCTGTGGGGTGAGGGGTTTTGGGGCAGAAATGGGACTGGGACAGGAATGTGGGGACAGGGATTTGCTGGCAGAAATGTGGATTTAGAACTTTGGGGCTGGGGCAGCTGTGGGACAGGGGCAAGAGGACAGGGGACAGGGGCAAGGGGACAAGCACCATGGAGATGTAGCTGTGGTTCTGGCTGGGGTGACCTGTTGTGGGTGACCCTCACCCAGCCCTATCCCTTCTCCCTTCCAGCCCAGACCCTCGTCCTCACTGGTGAGTCCACAGGGGATGCCATGTCCCTGCTCCGATGTGGTGGCCCTGGCAGGCTGGTGTCCCCTGTCACCCGCAGGTGCCCAAAGCCCCCAGGTCCTGGTGGAGCCCCCCTGGACGCCGGCGGTGCTGTGGAACCGGGTGACACTGACCTGCCAGGGCTCGGGGACCACCGGTGCCACCATCTGGCACAAGGATGGGCAGCGCTGGTGGCAGGAGGGACCTGACAACGTCACTGTCACTGAGAGTGGCAGCTACCGATGTTACAGGAGAAGCAGTGGGTTCAGCCCCACCGTAATGGTGTCAAATGGTGAGGGGAGGATTTGGGTGACCCTACTCTGGCACCCAAGGGGTCAGGGTGGACTCAGCTCTGTGGGTCACCTCCTGGTGTGACCACAGCCTGCCCCCTGCTCTGGGGACATCTCAGGGCATCCCAGTGCAGGGAGACCCCATGATGGAATTGGGGACCCCTGATGTGACTGAATGGGGTGTGCAGCTGACATCGACTGTGACAGGTCGCCCCTGTCCCAAAGGCTCTCTGGTGCTGCAGGTGTCAGTGGGGGAGCTGTTGGAGGGGGACATGGTGACACTGCGCTGCCGGCGCTGGGGAGACTTGCCGGTAAACTCGGTGTCCTTCTACCATGACGGGAAGAAACTCGCGACTCTCCACAATGACACCGAGCTGACCCTGCCCCATTTAAGGCTGAAGCACAGTGGCCTCTACAGCTGCAAGGTCTTGCTGAGAATCCAGGTGCAGTTGCATTCAGCATTGGTATCAGGGACAGTGCAGGCTGAGCACCCCACAGCCACCACTCCAACACCCCCACAGCCCATCCCTGGGACTCAGGGTCACAAATCCCCCTCCCCCATCTCATTCCCAGTGCTATTCACGGTGCCACTGCTGGAGGGTCCCCCCGATCCCATGGAGGGGTCCCCCCTCAATCTCATCTGCATCAGCACCCCCAGCCTCCTGCGGCTCCCAGCCCCCCTCCTGTAGCACTAATACACGGACGGGCAGTTGGTGGGGGGCCTGCAGGCATCCCTGCAGCTCCTGGTGCCTGCCGTGGGGGTCTCCCACTCGGGGAATTACAGCTGCAAGGCGCGCTCCGAGAGGGGGCCGTGCGGAAGAGCAGCACCCAGCTCGGCATCACAGTGTGCAGTGAGTATGAGAATGGGCATGGGAAGCCCCCACAGCCTCCACGGGACCCCACCTAGGGACATACCTGTCACCCAAAAATCCTCCTTGTGTCTCCCCACTCTCAGCCCTGACTGTGTCCCCGCAGTGCCCGTTGCCAATGCCACCATCACCCCCAGTCCCCCGCCACTCCAGGTACACCCAGGTGTGCCCCATGACCCTGCGCTGCTCAGTGCAGGTGGGCTCAGCCCCTGTCACCTTCACCTGGCTGCACAACGGGCACGAGGTGGCCTGGGGTCCCCTCCTGGAGCTTGGGGCCATCCATGTGGGACATTCGGGCACCTACCAGTGTGTGGCCACCAACCAGCTGGGACAGGACGGGTACCGCGTGTTCCGGGCACTCAGCCTGGAGCTGGTCCTGGAGGTGACACCACAGGGAACCACTGGACACCACTGGAACACAGGTGGGGAACTCAGGGGTCACTGGGATTGCAGAAGCCCTGCAGTGACAGGTGACCCTGATGTGTCCCTTCTGTCCCCAGGAGTGGCTGCACGCCTTGGCAGGTCCCTCCTCTTCCTGCTCCTGCTCGTGGGTGGTACTGTGGGTTGGCACCAGTAGAACAACATGGGTGGGTGACAATGAAGCAATGAAGGCTAGGAGGAGCAGGGGGGCCACCAAAATGTGGGGGTGATGGGGCAGCACCCACAGTCTCTGACTTGGGCTATGCTGAATTCTCAGGACTTTTGCTCATGGTCCTGAAGGATTTGGGGTATTATTAGAGGTCCTTGCAGGCACTTTTGGAGGTTCTTTCCGCAATCTGGTGGGAATTTGGAGAGTCCCCCTCCGTTTCAGGCTGGAGCTTCTGGTGGCTCAGGGGGGTCAAAGAACTGGTGTGTTCATGGGTTCAGAGGGACCCCAGGGATGCCCAGGGGTCCTGGAGGAAATTGAAAGTGCAGTGAGATTTGAGGATTCCTGAGAGGGGTCAGGACACTGGGGACCCCACAGTTACCCCTCCCCTCCTTCCTTTGCAGCTGCCAGAAAGCAGCAGGAAAGGTGAGTAGGGGGCTCAAACCACACTCTCACCTTTGACCCCAACCCCAAGACCTCCAATTCCCTCCAACACATAACCTTTATTCCCTCAGGGTCCCCCCGCAGCCCTCGGCCCCCCCAGAGGAGAGGGAGGTGCTGTAAACCAACGTCATGAGCACCAAGCAGACGGGGGGTGAGTCCAGGCTGGGACACATGCATAAGGACACGACACCCATGAGTGTCCCCCTGCCCAGATGCCACAGCCAGTTTCTCTTGCAGTGTCCCCCGGTGCCACCACACTCCAGGATCCCCAGGTGACCTACGCAGAACTGCCAGCAACCCATGTGCAACCATGGGAATGCAGGGACATCTACAGGAATGTGCTGTGACACTCAGGGCACTGGGAGCATTGGGGGCACTGGGGGCACTGGGGTCTCTGATCCCAGAACCCTCAGACACTTCTCCATTCCCATCCCACTGCGCTCCCAGTACCCCCAAGGGCTCCCTATTTCCCCTCCCAGTGCCTCTCCATTGTTCCCAGTACATCCAGGTGGTTCCCATTCTTTCTCCCAGTGCCCCTGTATTCCCAGTGCCTCTGCAATGCCCCTCTCAGCACTCCCAGTAGACCCATGACTCCTCATCTCTACTCCCAGTACTAGGGGAACACAGGATTTGTTGCCCTCTTATTGGCACCAAAATGCAGCTTTTTGGTTCAACTGGCAGAGATGGTGTTTCTTTCTTCAGCTCTGTCAGGCCTTATGAATGGGAATCCCCAATTTTGGACTGCCACTGAAACCAGTGCTCTGGATTCCCTTCTCCCCTGTCTCAAATCCCTCCTGTGTCATATTCCCCACATGATGATGTCACAAAGGCCCTGGGGGTGTTCCAGAGACTCCCCCTTTTCCAGAGCAGTGGGCTTCAGGCCATTGCAAAAGGCGGGGTGCAAGGGACAGAAGAATTTGGACGTCTTGAAACATTTTGGAACACCTGTGTGTGGCAGGGCTGGGTCACACCTTGCTTTTGGTGACACAGGGCCCGTGTTTCAGTCAGTCTGTCAGCGATGGCACACTGGGGACAGTGGGACGCTCTGCCAAACCCAGCTCCTGAGTGGCTGAGTGACAGGAGTCCCACCTTTGGAGAGGGACCTATGGTTGCCAAAAAGCTTAAAAGGCAGAGCTTGAGGTGGTCAAGTGTCTGACCGTGTCTTCGCTTCACGTGTCTGCCCCATTCATGGTGAAACCCAGGAGTTGGAAACTGCCTTGTTTTAAAAGAAAAACTTCTGCAAAAGAAACCAGGAATCTTCCCGGAATGGAAAGATCACCAATCCCTCCAACCTCTTCTAACTGTTAAAATTATGGGGCTTCCAGACAAAAATGAAAGAAAAAGAATAATACTTCATTAGTAGGATATTTATAGAACCGAACGGAACGAATAGCAAGACAAGAACAGAAATTTCCAACCCACTCAGTGCTGTTTGTTCATCTTTGGGCAATGGCCACAGCCAGCAGGGGGCGCTGCAGGGAGCACTCCTGCCCAGCAGGGGGTGCCCCGGTGCCAGCTCCAACCCCTCAGGGGCCATGGCGGCCTCGGGTGGGAGGGACGAGCCCAAATCGCTCCTTTGCCAAACTCACGCTTTGCGCCAATCGGTCCTGGCACCAGCACCGGCAGCGCCTGGGCAGAAGAGACAAAGGCAGCAGCTTGGATCCTGGTGCCCGGTGGCAGCGGAGCAGTGTCCCGACCCAGGCACACACCCTGGGCAACACCCGCCACCGCTCTCCCTGATGGGAATGCAAGGAAGGCAGCACCCAACCCCAGGCAGGTCTCAGGCCCACAGCAGCACCTCTCGTGCCTTTCCACCACAATTCCTGAAAACCCTCAGCCTCTCCCTGCCTTTTCCTCCTTCAGCCCTGGCACATCAGCTCTGGGAATGTTGAATTCCCCAGGCATGTTGAGGAAAGCAGGTGCTCCTTGCTGACACTTCCAGGGCTCCTAAGGGGCTCCAGAGCACGTTTAGACCTGCTGCTCTTCTTGGGTCACTGCTGGTCATGACACAGCAGCTGCGGGAGACAGAGGAGGGAGAAGGAAGGGGGAGAGGAAGAGGAGTGGGAGCAGAGCTAGAGCCTCAAAGGCTCTATAGCTGCAGCTGGAGCACAGCAACAGCCCAGGCTGGGAGCAGTGACTTGGGAGGACAAAATGGGGTGAAATTGTAACTGGTTGGGCAAATGCACCTGTTCTACTCTTGGTGCTGCAGACCTTAATGAGCTCTTGCAATCAGGGCAGGGGTTCCTGAAGTTCAGCTGTACTGCTAGACCATCCCTGTGCACAAACACACAGCTCTGCTGCATCTGGCAAAGATTTTGTGCTGCTGAGGCAGCACTGAGCATATTTTCGGGCTCAGTTGCCTCCAGCTCTGCCCTCAAGAAGTTTTTTGTCTGCCAAGGAGTTTTTGTGGAGCTTTTCACCCTGGCCACTGTGCACAGGGATGGGCATTGGCCAGCCCTGCTCTGGCCAGCCCCAGGTGACAGCCAGGACCTGAGGCTCCCCCTGCCCCCTTGGCTTTGATTCTCGCAGCTTTTGAGCTCCTGCAAAGGTGAGAATTCTTTCTGTGGCCAAAAAAGACCTGGCTGTGGTTTGCTCAGCCCTGCAAGAAGCACAAAAGCCAGTGTGAGCCCAAGCAGTGGCTCTGGGAGGGCCTTTGATGTTTTTCAGAGCAGGGCTGGCTGGAAACCCCCCCTGCAGGGGCAGCTGTGAGGGAAGCAGTCCAGAAATGCAGCAATCGATCATTTGGTGCCTGCCTCCAAGGCACTGAGAGAGCCCCAGAACTGCTGCAAAGACAACAACAAGGATCTGCTCCACAGCCTGACCAGGATGCTCCTCTGCCCCGAGCTGTGCAGGCAGAGCTGAACAAACAGAAACCATTTCTTCTGGTTTAAACCAAAATCTGCATTTTGTGTCAAATAAGAGGGATGAGAATTCTGTGTCCCGTGACATTGGGGAAGGGAATTAGGAGCCCCTGGCAGTACTGGGAGCACAGGGAGTACTGGAAGAGGGAGGTCTGGGAAGCTCCACATGTGACCTCCCATTCATGGCCCCCTCCTGAGCAGGATAGGCACCCACTGGATCTGGGGTGGCTGGGGGGACACACGGGGGTTGCCCTTGGCCAGGGACCTCCGGTGCCCACAGCGTCTCAGCACGTCATTGTAGATGTCACTGGGGTCTTGTTGTCACCCGTGGGGCCCTGGCAGCTCCACATGGCTCACCTGGGGGAGAACCCTTGTGAGAGACACCTGGTGGGAGTGCCTGGGTGGGGGTGACACACGTGGGTGACGTGTCCCCTCTCCCCCCCCCACACCCCTGCCCAGTCAGTGCCCACAGCGTGAGGGTCCAGCACAGCCCCCTCCTCCCCAGGGAGTCCTGGGGATAAGGGGGGGTCTGGGTTGTGTCTGGGGACGGGAAAAGGGGACTTCCTGCTGGACCCCCCTACTCACTTGTCCTGGGGCTCCATGGTGGCTGCATGGAGAAGGGAGGGGCTGACCATGGGGACCCCAGAAGCCCTGACCCTTCCTGGGAACTGAGTGGCTCCAACCCCCCGCCATGGGATCCCCAAATCCCCACTGGAGTCCCGATTCTCACCACACCCCTGATTCCCCTGGACACCCCAAGAACCCCTAAAGCCCCCAGAACTTCTGCACCACCACAGTGCCCCCAAAGCCTCTGGTGTCCAAACACTCTGAGTCCCAGTACTCCAAGCCCGGCAAGGAGAGGCACCCCCCCAGACTGCCCCAAGATGCCAGAAATATCCCTGAACATCCATGCATTGCCTCCAAGAGCTCCAGTGTCACCACAATGCTCCTCTAATCACAGCCAGGGATGCCAAGACCCTCCAAATTTCCCCACATCCCTCAGGACCCCCAGACGAGGTCACTGTGGGCTCAGTTTTCCCCAGACCAGGGCCCTGGATGCTGCCCAATCTCTGACCCCACTCTGGGGGCTTCCCCTCACTCCAGGACCCCCATGCCCCCCACTGTTACCCACCCTGGGGGTGCCACCAGCGACGGCCCCCCATGACAGCCAGGAGCCGGCGCAGGTATAGGCTGCTCCTGCCGATATTCACAGCCACTGTTGGGGACACAGGGAGACACAGCGGGGGTCCTGAACACCCCGGTGACCCCATGTGACCCCACCTGTGCTCCAGTGGTGTCCAGTGGTTCCCTGTGGTGTCACCTCCAGGGCCAGCTCTGGGCTGAGTGCCTGGAACACACGGTGCCCATCCTGTCCCAGCTGGTGGGTGGCCACGCACTGGTAGGTGCCCGAATGTCCCACATCAAGAGCCCCAAGGTCCAGGAGGGGACCCTGGGCCACCTCATGCCCGTTTGCAGCCAGGTGAAGGTGACAGGGGCTGAGCCCACCTGCACCGAGCAGCGAGCAGGCACACCTGGGTGTACCTGGAGTGGCGGGAGACTGGGGGTGATGGTGGCATTGGCCACGGGCACTGTGGGGACAAAGACAGGGCTGAGGCTGGGGGCAAGGGCTGGAACCCGGTGTGGGGAAGGGCACAGGGAGGGGATGTGGATGATACAGGGGTCTGTGAAGGACACTCAGAACCAGAGGGCTTTGCTCACACAGTATCGTGCCCTGTCCTTGTGGCCATTACAGAAAGTGGTGTGCCGTGGGTGGGGTGAGGTTGGTGTGGCTAGGATAGAGGAATGCTGTGGGTCCTGCTCACCCAGGACAGTGACGTTCAGTGTGGGGCTCTCAACACACTGTCCCCGTTGCTGACCCTGCACTGCTAGTGGCCGCTGTCATTGTCCCCAATGTGCAGCAGTTCCAGGCGGGGACCAGTGGCAAGTGGCGGCCCTGAGCCCTCCCGCTGCCAGGAGAAGCACAGGGGACCAGTCCCACTGGCCACCACACAGCTCAGCACCAGACGGTCCCCCAGTGCCACCTGTGCCCCAAGGGGCTGCACCAACAAGGACATCCCTGAGAGCGGTACCCCTGTGGGAAGAGACAGCAAGGTCAAGGGGACAGCAGGAGGTGCAGGAGAGGTGTAGTAGGAGGGGAGAACAGGGGAGCCCAGTGTGGGAGAAGGGACCCCAGAGCTGGATTTTGTGACTCAGACAGTGACAGGTAACAAAAGATAGGAAGGAGGGGATTGAGGAGGAAAGTGATTGGCTCAGAAAGGTGTGGGAGATGGTTAGATTGGAATGAGGGCACCACGGAAAGAATGCAGAGAGAATGGCTTCCACAGGCAGGGTGGGGGATAGGGTGGCCGGGATAAAAGAGCAGTGGAGTTTGTGAGGGCTACCCATGCCCATCCCCACACTTACTGTACACCGTGACGCCGAGCCGGGCGCTGCTCTTCCGCACGCCCCCCCTTCGGAGCACACCTCACGGCTGTAATTCCCGGAGTGGGAGACCCCCACGGCGGGCACCAGGAGCTGCAGGGACCCCTGTGGACCCCCCATCAACTGCCCGTCCCAGTAGAAGCGGTACAGGAGGGAGGCTGGGGACTGCAGGGGGCTGGGAGTGCTGAGGCAGCTGAGATAGAGGGGGCACCCCTCGGGGAGCTCGGGGGGACCCTCCAGCACCAAGACAGGCTTGAGCTCTGGGAATGAGATGGGGGTAGGGACTGTGACTCTGAGTCCACTGAGAAGTGGCTTTGGGGTTGTCAGGAAATTGGGGTTCCAGCTGTGGGGGTGCTCACCATTCACTGTCACTGTGACCGGTGCTGACAGTGACATTCCTGAGGCCACCCAGGCCCCACAGCGGTAGTGGCCACTGTGGGGCAGCTGCAGGGGGGACAGGGACAGCTCAGTGCCCCAGAGGGACCCCATGAGCATGTTCTCTTCCTTGTAAAATCACACTCTGCTGACAGGGCTGTCCTGCCAGCCCCGGGAGTGCAGTGTCACCGTGTCCCCCTCCTGCAGCACCCGTGCTGGCACCTGCAGCACCAGCAGCTCTGTGTTACAGGAGGGTCTCGTCACACTGAGGAGCCCGAGACATGTCCAGAGTGGGTGCCCATGGCACCGGGGACATCTGGGTGGAGTGTCCACCTGTGTGGGAAGGTCCAGGGACATCAGGAACAACCCTATGGCACACCTGTCACCACGGGGGTCCCACCACAGTGGGATGCGCTGGAATGCCCCTGTGTTCAGAGGACAGGCTCTTACCTCACAGGGGGTGTGAGGCCACCCACAGAGTGGAGCCAACCCAGACCGAACAGGGAACCACCCAGAGCATTTCAGGTCCCTCCTCACCATTTAACACCCTCACAGGATGGCTGAGCCCACTGTCGGGTCTCTCACACGTGTAGATCCCTCTCTTGGTGACACTGCAGTGGTTGGGTCCCTCTTGCCCCCAGCGCTCCTTGTCCTTGTACCAGGTGGTGGCACTGGCAGTCCCCAAGCCCTGGCAGGTCAGTGTCGCCCAGTCCCACAGCACCGCTGGCATCCAGGGGTACTCCACCAGGAGCTGGGTGCTCTGGGCACCTGCGGGTGACAGGGGACACCAGCCTGCCGGGGCCGCCATGGGGCTTGGGACAGCAGGGCAGGGGCATGGCATCCCCCGAGGACTCACCAGTGAGGCCGAGTGTCTGGGCTGGAAGGGAGAAGGGACAGGGCTGGGTGGGGGTGGCCCTGCTGGGACAGAAGTATCTGGGGGACCTGTTGTGGTGTCTGTCCCCAAAGTGTCCCCACAGGAACACTGGTGTATCATGGAGGTTTTGAGGACAGTGACACCTCAGTGACCTTGGGTTGAGGCAGGACATGGGGACACTGTGCAAACCCCATGCCTGCTCAGGTCACCACCCCCAGCCCTACAGCACCTGTTCCCATGGCCACATCCTCATGGTCCTGTGACTGTGATCCCATTCCCATGGTACCTGTCCCCATGCCCCATCTGCATGGGACGTGGCCCTTGTCCCTCTCCCTGCATCCCTGTCTCCCTGTCCATAAAGCTGTTCCAGGCCCCAAGGTTCCTTTTTGCCACATCCTCTCTCCATATCTCTCTCCTCCTGTTCCCAACCCCATATTCCAGTTCCCCTATTCCTGTTCCCCTATTCCTGTCCCCATGGCCACCCCATGAGTCTAGTCACACTGAGGTCCATGCCCATGCCCTGGCTCTGCTGGCCTTGGGGACCTCAGGGGACCCCACAGACCCCCTGTGCCCCCTCCCCACTGCTCTCTGCTTCACCAGGGCCCATCCCCAGTGTGTCAGGCCCGTGCCCGGGGCACTCACCCCACAGGAGCAGCGCCACCTTCCCAGCCATCCCGGTGTCCCCAGCCATGGGCATTGGCTGTCACTCGCTGCTAGGGCCACCTGTCCCCTGGCTGGTGGCTCTTGGGATGAAGGGACAGGAAGGGAGGTCACGCCTCATCCTCATGTGTAGGTGGCCCTTGTTGGCAGCAGGGTAGGAATAGGATGGGGACAGGGTGTGGAACCTCGTGGGACACGAGGGTGATTGTGGGGCATGTTGAGGACAGGATGTTTCCAAAATTTTGAGGCTGAGGCGATACAGGGAGTCAAGGATGGTTGTTCAGGGCACTGGGATACCAGGCATGGGGTCCAATGGGAATGGAGGTCCCATGGGTTGGATGGATTTAGACTCACTTATGAGGGTCCAAGAACAATGTGGCCTCCAGGAATTTGTGATCATGGGATGGATCCCAGGGATGAGGATGTCATGTGAATGGGGGTCCTGCAGGAATCTTGTCCCCAAGGGAAGGGGGGCTGGAACTAACAGGATGGGGGTCCTTGGAAACAGAGATCCTGGGGAAAGGCAGTCCTGGAATGTAGTTCCGGGGAGGGGGACATAAGGAATGGGGATGCCTTGATTGGACTACCTTGAACGGGATGCCAGGGATGAGCAGTAACAGGTCACAGCTCCTTCCCTGGGTGTCTCAAGTTTTGGGTCCACCCAGGGTTCAGTACTGTCCCCTCAGGTGTCCCTGGGGGTCACCCAAACCCCAAAGGCAGATTCCAAATGCCTCTGGGTCTGCACCCCGCCCACCCCCAGGAGCTTTTTTCCTCTCTTCATTTTCTGTTTTCTTCCTTTAATCCCTCAATTTCACAATCCCCCAGTTCACGCCCTGATGATCCTGGGGGACAGCTTAGCAGGGAATGGGTTGGGGGGTGCCCCAGGCAAGTAGAAAAGGGGCTGAGTGGTCTGCAGGGAGGGGTCAGGGCTGTGGGGGTGGGGGTCTCTGGCTGTGACCCCCAAGAGTTTCAGTTACTCTCTCTTGCAGCAGAAGGAAGAGGCTGTTTGTGCTGAAAGTCACAGGTTGGGGGGCAGGTTTTGTCCTGGGAGGCACATGCAGGGGCCTGTTTTGGGGGATGGTGGCTCTGGGGGATTCCAAACATCCCCAATCTCACTCCCCCTCTGCAGGATCTGAGCCAGCAAGAGCAGCTGGGGAATGGAGGCCCAGGCAGGAAGGAGCTCCAAAACTCCTGCTCTTTGAAGACAGTGGCCATCGAAGTGTGGGGCCAGCCATGGCCCACCCCCGGTGCCCAGGGATGGGCATTGGCCAGCCCTGCTCTGGCCAGCCCCAGGTGGCAGCCAGAACCTGCGGCTCCCCCGCCCGCTTGGCTTTGATTCTCGCAGCTTTCGAGCTGCTGCAAAGGTGACAATTCTTTCTGTGGCCAAAAAAGGCCTGCCTGTGGTTTGCTCAGCCCTGCAAGAAGCACAAAAGCCAGTGTGAGCCCAAGCAGTGTCTCTGTGAGGCCCTTTGATGTTTTTCAGAGCAGGGCTGGCTGGAAACCCCCCCTGCAGGGGCAGCTGTGAGGGAACCAGTCTGAAAATGCAGCAATTGATCATTTGGTGCCTGTCCCCAAGGCACTGACAGAGACCCAGAACTGCTGCAAATCCCAAAGGGATCTGCTCAACAACCTGACCGGGACTCTCTGAGGTCTAAGCTGAGCAGACAGAGCTGGAAACACAAGAACTATTTCTCCCGGGTTAATTCAACAGCTGTGTTTTATGTCCAATAAGAGGGGGAAGGATCCTGTGCCCTGTGGCAATGGGGGAGGAATGGGTAAGCCCTGGAGGAACTGGGAGCACTGGAATGGGAAGCTCTGGGCAGCCCCACATGGGGACTCTTCATTCGTTGCCATCTCCTGGGCAGAGTGGGCAGCCATGGGAACCGAGGGAGAGGGAACACATGGGGCAGGGATCTCTAGTTCCCCCATTGCCAGCCATGCCCCGAGTGTCACAGCACATTTCCGTAGATGTCCCCGCATTCGCGTGGTCGCCCATGGGTTACTGGCAGCTCTGCGTAGGTCACCTGGGGATCCTGGAGTGTGAGGGCACGGGGGGACACTGTGAGAGACACTGGCTTTGGCATCTGGGCAGGGGGACACTCATGGGTGACGCGTTCCTCTGCATGTGTCCCAGCCCAGACTCACCTCCCGTCTGCTTGGTGTTCTCAACATGGGTGTACAGCACCTCCCCCTCCTCTGGGGGCCCGGGGGCTCTGGGAGGGCCCTGAGGAAATAAAGGGGATGTGTGGGAGGGAATGGGAGATCTTGGGGGTTGGGACCAAAGGTGAGTATCTTGTTTGAGCCCCTCACTCACCTTTCCCGCTGCTTCGTGTTGGGTGCAAAAGAAAGCGGGGAGCGGTAACTGTGGGGTCCCCAGGGCCCTGAACCCTCTCAGGAATCCTGAAACCCCACTGCACCCTCGATTTCCCCCAGGACCCCTGAGCATCCCTGGAGCCACCCAGAACCCCTGAAACACCCCAGTGCTCTGTGCCCCCAGAATTTTAAACCTGGTAGAATGGCTCAACCTCCACATTCTACCCAGGAGCACTGTAAGAACCCACAAAATCTCTGTAAGGCCTTCCAACACCCCCACAAACCCTTTAGTACCCTGGGAAAGACTCTGAGTGCTTAAGTCACAGGCTATGGGTGCTGCCCTATGTGAGAGTCCATCCAAGCCTCTCGTCTGTTTCTGCCCAACGACCCTCGCCTGAGCCCTGAGCTGGCCAGGGATGGGAGGAACGCCAAGTGACTGTTCCACAGGTGATGCCTACCAGGACTGGTTTCTCATGACAACTAGTCACGGGGCGTTTACTCAACAAGCTCCCACAGATGGAAGAACAATGGACTGGTCAGTATGGGGTGCCCCGCGTGTATTCATGACGACAAAGATGGTCTGATGTGCCTTGAAGCATTCTGTTTCCACCTGTTCCCCAGCGTAACGATCTCCACATACAATAGTCCATAAATCTTCCCACCTTTTGGCCAGAAGCCACTCGCTTTGGGAAAGGACTATAAAAGTGACTTTCGCAAAGGAGACCCCCGAGATCTCCCCAGATGGCAACAGACATCTACCGGCTGACTCCATGAGGATTCATCTGCCCGTCTTGGTAGCTATAATCCCGACCCCCCTTTCTCTCTCTCTCTCTCTCTCTCTCTCTGTCCCACTATCGCATTTTGGTTGGCACTAAATAAACTAAATTTCTGTAGAAGTAAACTGGTTTTGTCTCCTGCTGTGTCTTTTGCGCTCTAAGATCCACAAAAGAACCAGTCGCGACTCGCTCTTGAATTGGGTGGACCGTGACATTTTTTTGGCATAGTCGGTAATTGAATTCCCGATACTGGGGGAGTTGGGGTTTCTGTGCACTTTGTACCAGGGGAAGACCTGTGCCATTTCAGCCGCACCTAGCCTGTCAGTGCTGTAAGGACTGAACAGTGTTAGAAAGCAAGGGAGGTGGTATTGGGTTCTTCCCGCAATCTGCACACAGACCCAGGTGGATAATCAACTCCATTTCAGTTATCAGAGAATTTTTTTTGCAAGGATCTCAGCTGAGCAAAAGATGGGACTTGTGTTTTTGTTATTTGCTGCTTGGTGTAGTCAAGGAAACAACCATTGTGCAACTAAAGAGAACCTCCCAAGTGGTTTGGTCTCCTCAGCCACTCAGGGATGACAGGGATTTGTCCCCAGCAGAAGTCTGGGTGACAAGTGTTTACCTTCCTGAAGTGGTTTTTTCCCCTCACACGTTGTTTGCTGCTTGGTGTAGTTGAGGAGACACCCATTGTGTAACTAAAGAGAACCACCCAAGCAGTTTAGTCTCCTCAGCTACCCAGGATGGCAGGGGGTTGTCCCCAGCATAAGTCTGGGTGACAAGTGTTTACCTTCCTGAAGTGGTTTTTCCCCCTCGCACATAATTGTAACTCAGAGGTTACAGTTGTTGTATAATTATTGTATTTGACTACTCGGGATCACAAAGAGACAAGGGTTTTTTGTAATTAAGTTAGTACCTCCCAAGTAGTGTGTCTCTTCACCCGCTCCAGGGAAGAGAAGGGATTCACAGTTTCAGCTGTGCTTTTTGTGCAACTTTAAGTGTGTCTCCCTGAGAGTGGTTTTAGTCCCTTCATAAAAATGTCTGAAAATGATAAAGCTGCATTTTATGCTTTACTAAGCGTAGCTAAGTATAATGCCAGACCCTCCCAAGGGGGGGAAGACTGGGCACACAGTAATTGGTTTAATTTAGAAAATGTGATTGATCGGACACATTCTTTGCAACATGAAACAAAATTCAAACTGAGCAAGAAAAATAAAACCACACTTTGCTCAGTTCTAGGTGCTTGTCTTTAAGCTGCTGTAGAATCTCGTTTTCAACGAGTGAGGGGGGAAAGTGCATTGACAGACTCCTTGCAAAACTTGGTGGAAGCTTTGCAAAAGCTATTACAGGAGAAAACACACCAACTACAGGAGGAAAGAAATCAGGTACAAACTCTGCAAAACCAATTAGAACAGAAAAGTAATCAAGTAGAAACTCTGGAAAACCAACTAGAACAGAGAACAAATCAAGTAGAAACTCTGGAAAACAAACTAGAGCAGAAGACAAATCAGATAGAAACTCTGGAATACCAACTAGAGCAGGAAAGAAAACAGAACTATTTTCTACAACTATCACATGCCTCACAACATGTAAATACACCTAATGAAACAGAAGAAAAGGAAACATATCACATAAAGCAGATATACCCACAGAGAGAAATAATACATGTACAAAATAGTGGGGAAAATTGCTGCTCTAAAATGAGACCTTTCGTTAAAACAGAATATAGATACCTAAACGACAAGGATTTTGACCCCCACATACCCTCCAAAGAAATCCCATACACTGCTACTGAATTGGCCAAATTATAGAAAGAATACTCACATCTCCCACAAAAATCTGAGACCGAGTATGTCTTTGGAGTTTCACTCACTGGAGGAGATCAAATTTAATTAAGTGAACAAGAAGCCAGTGGGTACTGGAGGCCTGGAGTTTTCTTAACAACTGGAAACTCTCGTCTCTAACACAGCATGCAGCCTGTTGGGCTGGGGTACTTAGTCCCCTAGAAAGAGGTGATCCTCTAGCCATAACTGACACTCCAAACCGCCTCCTAAAAAACATTCACAAAGCTACCTGCTTACAAATTATACATGAAATAAAATTCACTGCTGGTCATAAATCACCTATGCAATTACCTGTAAATGTAAAACAATACCCCCTTTGTTCTGATGCCAAAAAAGGGCTCAAACCAGTTATACAGAACTTGCAAAACTCCCCTGTATGGCCAATCCAAAAACCCAAACCTGACACTGTAGCTGGGTACCAATACATACATGATGTATTGATAGGAGGAGAAGAAAAAGAAGTGAGGGATGTGCAACAGAAAATAATTTCACACCTAGAAAGCCCTAACTTGCAAATTGCCTCAGAGAAACAACTATTTTCAAAAACCATTTTCAATCAAAAGCTTAACATTACTAAAACTGATCATACCAATCATAACAAGCAAAAAACAAGTCTAATCAGTTTGCTGTTACAGCACCTGTGGATGACAGGGGACACTGTTGTGAAGGAAATAGAAAAATCTTATGAGTGCCTAGCAAATCGTTCTGAAACAACAAATAAAATAGAGGTGTTAGCATTCCTCGATTTAGACGCTAAAAACAGCTATGTGAAGGTTTAAGGGCCTCTTCCTTTATTTATATGATGCCAAATGCCACAAATACCAAAGAATCAACAGCCATCCTGTCCCAAGGCAGGAAAGGTCTGAAGATAACGGTTACAGATAAGAAAGCCACAAAACATGGCAAGTTAGTGATTCATATAGGTTGCATACAAATATTAGGAAATTAGTATATTGTATTAGATTGGTTAATGGTTAATGGAAATTAGAATATTCATCATAGAAGAATACTTATGGTATTGTAAACGGGAAATCGCTCTCTTACCCCTTTCTCTTGCTCTCTTACTTCTCTTATTCTCTTACTCTCCATGCTCTATACTCTCTCTTACACCCACGCCCTTATAATAAACTACAAACCTGAAGAACAGAAAAGAGAGAGCTCCTGAGTCTGCCCAGCGACCATCCAACCAAAAAATAACACCCACAGGATATCAGCCAGCCAGGGCCATCACGGGGCTGGGACATGACATTCCCCGAGGGCTCACCAGCAAGGCCGAAGGTCTGGGCTGGAAGGGAGAAGGGACAGAGCTGGGTTGGGGTCACCCACGACAGGTCACCCCCGCCAGCCCCACGACCGCATCCCCATGGTACTCGTCCCCTTGTCCCTGTCCCCTGTCCTCTTGCCCCTGCCCACAGCTGCCCCAGACACAAGGGATCAAATCCCACATTACTGCCTGAAAATACCTCTCCCCACATTCCTGCCCCCCTGTCCCAGTCCCATTCCTGTCCCCTAATCCCTCACCTCACAGGAGCAGCTCCACCTTCCCAGACATCCCAGTGTCCCTGGCCATGGGCAATGACTGTCACTCGCTGCTGGGCCACCTGTCCCCTGGCTGGCAGCTTTTGGGATAAAGAGGAAGGAAGCGAGCTCAGGTCTTATCGCAGTGTGGTGGTGGCCCTTGGTGGGGGCAGGGTGGCCACAGGCTGGGGACTGTGTGGGACAAGGCTGGGTGGGACAAGGTGGGACATGGAGTTCCCAGGAGTGGGTGGCTCAGAGAGTGTGGAGAGTCAGGGGTGGAGTCCAGGGGAATAGGGGGTCCTGAGGAGAGGGAGTCACCAGGGCTAGGGGGACTCAGGGGATCCCCAGAGTCTCCTAACTATGGGGGACACAGACCCAGAGCCCCTCAGAACCTGTCTGGAGTGACCCAGGCCACCAGTACAGTGGATGGGCTCTGCTGGTTCACCCCAAAATCTGAGGCACCCAAGGAAGGAGCTGTGACCCACAGGCCTGCTCAGCCACTGCCCACCCCTGGCACTCCCATTCTCCTGGGACTCCAATCAGGGGACCCCATTCCTTATGTCCCCTCTCTCTGGGAAACCATCCCAAAATGGCCATTCCCCAGGGTCTCCATCGGCCAGGACCCCCATTCCCAAGGAAACCTCTCTACAAAATTCCACCCCCTACAATGCTCCTTCCCCCAGACTTTGATTCTCCCAGGACCCCCCATTCCCCTCGACACTCATCCCTGGCTCCCCACACTCTGTGAGCCCCCCACTCCTGGGAAATCCATGTCCCACCTTGTCCCACACAGCCTTGTCCCCCAGCCTGTCCCTTCCCTGTCCCCAACTTGCGGCCATCTGCCCCCACCAAGGGCCACCACCACACTGAGATAAGACCTGAGCTCTCTTCCTTCCCCTTTTTCCCAAGAGCCGCCAGCCAGGGGACAGGTGGCCCCAGCAGCGAGTGACAGCCAATGCCCATGGCCGGGGACACTGGGATGGCCGGGAAGGTGGAATTGCTCCTGTGGGGTGAGTGCCTCGGGCATGGGCCTGATGCCCTGGGGATGGGCCCTGGTGAGGCAGAGAGTGGTGGGGAGGGGGCACAGGGGGGCTGTGAGGTCCCCTGAGGTTCCCAAGGCCAGCAGAGCCAGTGAGGGACAGAGCCAGTGTCCCCTCAGTGTGACCAGGGTTATGGCGAGGACCTGGGGACAGAGACAGGGGGACAGGATTGGGATAGGGATGTGGGGACAGGGACAACACGGAGAAGCACCATAGGGATGTGGCTGTGGCATTGGTGGGAGTGACGTGTGCCAGTTCGGGGACAGCCCCACACCCGCCTCTGTGTGCCACTGTCCCCACGGTGCCACCCCCACCCAGCCCTGTCCCTTCTCCCTTCCAGCCCAGACACTCGGCCTCGCTGGTGAGTCCTCAGGGGATGCCATGTCCCTGGCCTGCTGTCACCAGCCCCGTGGTGGCCCTGGAAGACTGGTGTTCCCTGTCACCCACAGGTGCCCAGAGCACCCAGCTCCTGGTGGAGCCCCCCTGGATGCCGGCGGTGCTGTGGGACCGGGTGACATTGACCTGCCAAGGCTCGGGAACCGCCAGTGCCACCATCTGGTACAAGGACGGGAAGCGCTGGGGGCAGGAGGGAGCTGACAACTTCACTGTCACAGAGAGAGGCAGCTACCAATGTTACAGACCCAGCAGTGGATTGAGCCCCTCCGTGAGGTTTTCAAATGGTGAGAGAGGGTTTGGGTGTCCCCACCCTGGCACCCGTGAGGAGCCTGAGGGCTCAGGGTGGACTCAGCTCTATGGGTCACCCCCTGGTGTGACCAGAGCCTGTCCCTGCTCTGGGGACATCCTTAAGCATCCCAGTGCAGGGGGACCCCCGTGCTGAACTTGGGGACTCCTGGTGTGACCCAATGGGGTGTCCCGGTGACCTCAGCTGTGACAGGTCCCCCCTCTCCCAAAGACTCGCTGGTGCTTCAGGTGCCGGTGTGGGCGCTTCTGGAGGGGGACACGGTGACGCTACGCTGCCGGCGCTCGGGGGACTTGCCGGTCAACTCGATGTCCTTCTACTGAAACGGGAAGAAATTCGCGACTCTCCACAATCGGGCCGAGATGACCCTGTCTCCTCTAAAGCTGCAATACAGCGGCAACTACCACTGCGAGGTCTTGCGGAGAATCCCTGTGGAGTTGCACTCGGCGTTGGTGCCAGTGACAGTGCAGGGTGAGCACCCCACAGCCACCACCCTGTCACCCCCACAGCCCCTCCCCAGGGACTCTGGGTCACAAATCCCCCTCACCCATCTCCATCCCAGCACTATTCATGGTGTCAGTGCTGGAGGGTCCCCATGAGCCAAGTGAGGGGCCCCCCCCTTTGCACACCCAGGCCCCTGCACCCCCAGCACCCCTCCTGTACTGCTTCTACCAGGACGAGCAGGTGGTGGGGGGTCCGCAGGGGTCCCCGCAGCTCCTGGTGCCTTCTGTGGGGGTCTCCCACTCGGGGAATTACAGCTGCGAGGTGAGCTCCGAGGGGGGGGCCGTGCGGAAGAGTAGCGCCCGGCTCGGGGTCACGGTGCACAGTGAGTGCGGGGATGGGCAAAGGGAGCCCCCACAGCCCCTTTGGAACCC
Source organism: Erithacus rubecula (assembly GCF_903797595.1). Taxonomy (NCBI): domain Eukaryota; kingdom Metazoa; phylum Chordata; class Aves; order Passeriformes; family Muscicapidae; genus Erithacus; species Erithacus rubecula. The sequence continues at coordinate 32,924 of NW_027636164.1, forward strand.
CACCTCGGCGCATCCCTGTCCCCCAGAAATCCTCCTTGTGTCCCCCCCTTCAGCCCTGTCTGTGTCCCTGCAGTGCCCGTGGCCAATGCCACCATCACCCCTGGTCCCCTGGCACTCCAGGTGTGCCCAGGTGACCCCGTGACCCTGCTCTGCTTGGTGCAGGTGGGCTCAGCCTCTGTCACCTTCACCTGGTTGCACGACGGGCACAAGGTGGCCCGGGGTCCCCTCCTGGAGCCATCGAAGTGGGACATTCTGGCACCTACCAGTGCGTGGCCACCAACCAGCTGGGACAGGACGAGCACCGCGTGTTCCGGGCACTCAGCCCAGAGCTGGCCCTGGAGGTGACACCACAGGGAACCACTGGACACCACTGGAACACAGGTGGGGTCACTCGGGGTCATTGGGATTGCAAGAGCCTTGCAGTGACAGGTGACCCTGATGTGTCCCTTCTGTCCCCAGCAGTGGCCGCAGGTCTTGGCAGGTCTCTCCTCTTCCTGGTCCTGCTTGTGGGTGGAGCTGTTGGCTACCACCAGTGGAAGAACATGGGTTAGTGTCAATGGGGACAATGGGGGTGTTATGGGCTGATGTTTGGGCTGGCTCCTCTCCTTGCTTCCCCCGTGCAGCTGCCGGTCCCTCCCTCGGATGGTTTTATCTAGGCTGGTGTTTTCCGGCTCTCTCTCTCTTGCTGCGCTTCGGTTGTGGGCTGTGTCTTGCTCTCTGCCGTCTGCTCAGCTGTGACCCCCTCCCCTGGCTGCTTTGGCCGTTTTTTCCCTTTTCCCCCAGCTGTTTTGTCTGTGCCCCTGTGTTGGCTTGTCTTGGGTTTACTTTTGCTTGTCTTGGGCTCGCTTTAGCTTGTCTTGGGCTTGCTTTGGGCCTGCTCCCGGCTGCCCCTCCCCCTCTCTCCCTTCTCCCTGTTCCAGGGTTTTGCACCGACTCCGGAGGACAAGGATCTGGACTTCGGGGGCCGCTGCTGGAGGTCGGCTTGGGAGGCTCTGCCGCTCTCCTCGGCGAGGACCGGCTGGGTTCGTCTCATCTGGGTTTGGGTTGGGGGAGTGTTTCTTTTGTATTTTTGTTAATAAAAAGTTTTTTCCATTTTCACCAGAAGAACAATTCTTTCTGAGCTCAGTGAAGGAAGGAATTGTAAAAAAGAAAAGGGGGGGGGAGCCCTTTGGAGCTCTTTTTCCCCAAATTTGTCCTAAACTTGGACATACTTTTTGGTGCCCCGTGTGAGGAACTCACGACCTTCAGATTATCAGCACCAGAAAAAAGTGGAAAAAACTTTTATCTAATACTATGTTGGTTTCAGCTGTCGGCATGGCTAAGTTTCTTAAATCCATAATGTCTTTCGTTGTGGGGACCTGTTTGTATGTCGGCTCGTTAGGTTTCTTTGATGTTTTGATGCCTTTGTGGTCAATGGGTCTGTTTACTCATCCGGAGATAGCTCCGGTGTTGTCTTTGATGCATAGTTTTTGTATGAAAGGAATATTGACAAAAATGCTCATCGGGCTAGGCTTGGTTGCAATGGCTTACAGGAGATTTATGAGAATGTTGGAATCTGCTTCAGGAATGTATAAATCATGGTTTGTGTTATTTATTAGAGGAGAAGCAGGCAAAGAAGATTTCCTGCCTTTATTTCCTTTCCTCTCCTCTGAATCGGTTACATCTTTATTAGAAAACATTCAGATCTCCCTGAGTATTAAGGAAATCATCTTTATGGTAATTAATTTAGTAAGTCTTTGTTGCACCATTTACAGTCTATATAGAATGAAGGCTGAGATTTCTAAAGGGGCTGGGAAGACTCCTGATTTAGGAGTCAAGCTCGGCAGGAGGAATCTTGAGTGGAATGGCAACTGGGAGAAAATGGGCCAGATTTTAAAGGAATGTTCTGACCCCATAATCTGGGAATTCCCAACTGAAAAGATTCAGGATCCAATCGAGGTTGCAAGCTACTTAAAAGGGAAGTGCCAGGATGGTTCTAAAGAGAAAAGGATTATTACAGTGAGCTGGGCCCTAGCACATGCATATCGCACCCTGCTAGGCACTATAGAGCAGAAGACAGAGGAGAGGGAACAGGGAGATAAATTGTCTCCTATCCCAGTTACGCAGGTTGTTGCCAACACCCTAGGCTGAAACCCAGCAACTAAACTGGAGAATAAGCCCCAACCAATGGCTGTGGCTACCAGTACAAGAAGTGGGAAACGCACCAAGAAGACCGATCGGCCGGTGGAGGATGATGATGATGATGATGCTGGAGAGGGACCCTCGACACCTCCTGATGTAAAATTAGGAGTCAAGACAACTGGTGGGAGAGCAGAGACCAATAATGAGTCTTTTTCCCTGAAGGATCTTCGTGGATTAAGAAAAGATTACACCCGGAGACCTGATGAATCTATTATCAGCTGGCTGGTTCGTCTCTGGGATGCGGCAGGTGAGGCCACAGTTTTGGATGGCTCTGAGGCGAGACATTTGGGGTCTCTGTCTCATGATCCTGTTATCGACCAGGGCGTGATGAGAGGGGCTAACCCTCAAAGTCTCTGGGAACGGGTCCTGGATAGTGTGGCACAAAGATATCTGTGTGCAGATGACTTATATGTTCAGCAGACCCGATGGAAAACCATAGAGCAGGGGGTCCAATGCCTCAGGGAAATGGCAGTAACAGAAATTATTTTTTCGGATGATGTAACAACTAGAAATCCAGACCTGGTACCATGCACACCGGTGATGTGGAGAAAGCTCGTGCGGCTTGGGCCACCTGAGTATGCGTCTGCCCTAGCGATAATAAAGAGAGATGAGGTGTATGAGACAGTACTCGATATGGCAAAGAAGCTTCGTGCATATGCGGATGCAGTACATGGCCCGACTCATGCTAGGATTGCAGCTGTGGAAACACGCTTGCAAAACTTAGAAGATAAAATAGAGAAAAATCATCGGAGACTCAGGGAGGAGATTAAGGATGACCTCCTCCAAATTTCAGCTGTACAGATTAGAAACCCTGATATCCAACGCAGACGTTACCCCAGTTGGGAGAGAGGGTACACTCCCCGAGCTGAGTTGTGGTTCTTCTTGCGAGATTCTGGAGAGAACATGAGAAGATGGGATGGGAAGCCTACGGCTGTTCTGGCACAACGAGTGCGGGATTTGAAGGAAGAAAAAATTTCCAAAAGGAAAGCCGCTCCTGTTTCTCGCAGCCAAAGTGCCGAATGTGATACTGATAATGACATGTCTGACCCTCTTGAGGGAACTTCTAAGATGTATGCCTCAGAAAAGAAGGAGCAACAGGCTTAGAGGGGCCCTGCCTCTAGCCAGGGGGAGGCAAGGGAGAACCGTGTTTTTTGGACCGTGTGGATTCGATGGCCTGGCACTTCGAAACCACGGAAATATAAAGCTTTAGTGGACACAGGTGCACAGTGTACGATACTTCCATCAAGACACGTAGGAGCAGAATCTGTTTCAATTGCTGGTGTGACAGGTGGATCGCAGGACTTCACCCTGGTGGAAGCGGAAGTAAGTTTAACTGGAAAGGATTGGAAGAAACATCTTATTGTGACTGGTCCAGAGGCCCCATGTATTTTGGGCATAGATTACCTTCGGAGTGGATATTTTAAGGACCCAAAGGGACTAAGATGGGCATTTGGAATTGCAACTGTGATGGCAGAGCGCATCTGGCAATTGAACACCTTGCCTGGACTATCTGAGAATCCAATTACAGTAGGACTTCTGCAGGGAGAAGAACAACAAGTACCAATTGCCACTTCAATAGTGCACCGTCGGCAGTACAGAACAACGAGAGATGCCATGATTCCTATTCATAAGATGATCCGAGAGCTGGAGAGCCAAGGGGTGGTCAGTAAAACCCACTCACCCTTTAACAGCCCCATTTGGCCTGTGCGTAAATCTGATGGGGAATGGAGACTGACTGTGGACTATCGGGCATTGAATGAAGTGACTCCACCGCTGAGCGCTGCTGTGCCGGACATGCTGGAACTCCAGTATGAACTGGAGTCCAAGGCAGCAAGGTGGTATGCCACCATTGACATTGCAAATGCATTTTTCTCCATTCCTTTGGCAGCAGAATGCAGGCCTCAATTTGCTTTCACCTGGAGGGGCGTGCAGTACACCTGGAACCGACTACCCCAGGGGTGGAAGCACAGTCCTACCATCTGTCATGGACTGATCCAGGCTGGACTGGAAAAGGGTGAAGCTCCGGAACATCTACAATATATTGATGATATCATCGTATGGGGAAACACAGCAGTGGAAGTGTTTGAGAAAGGAGAAAAAATTATTCAAATTCTCCTGGAAGCCGGCTTCGCCATCAAGAAGAGTAAAGTTAAAGGACCTGCTCGAGAGATTCAGTTCCTGGGAGTGAAATGGCAAGATGGACGGCGTCAGATTCCTACTGATGTTATTAACAAGATTACAGCTATGTCCCCACCTACTAACAAGAAGGAGACACAAGCTTTTCTAGGAGCCATCGGTTTTTGGAGAATGCACATTCCTGAGTACAGCCAGATTGTGAGCCCTCTTTACCTTATTACCCGCAAGAAGAATGATTTCCACTGGGGCCCTGAGCAGCAGCAAGCCTTTGCTCAGATTAAACAGGAGATTGCCCATGCAGTAGCCCTTGGCCCAGTCAGGAGGGGACCAGATGTGAAGAACGTACTTTACTCAGCAGCTGGGAGCCATGGTTTGTCTTGGAGCCTGTGGCAGAAGGTGCCTGGTGAGACCCGAGGCCGACCCCTGGGATTCTGGAGCAGAAGCTACAGAGGGTCCGAAGCCAACTACACTCCCACAGAGAAGGAAATCTTGGCTGCCTATGAAGGAGTTCAAGCTGCCTCAGAGGTGATTGGCACAGAAGCACAACTTCTCCTGGCACCCCGACTGCCAGTGCTGGGGTGGATGTTCAAAGGAAAGGTTCCCTCTACTCACCATGCCACTGACGCCACATGGAGCAAGTGGATTGCCCTCATCACGCAGCGCGCCCGTATTGGTAACCCAAATCGCCCTGGGATTTTAGAGATAATTACAAACTGGCCAGAAGGTGAAGATTTTGGTCTCTCTGATGAAGAGGAGCAGGAGCAAGTGGCCCGGGCTGAAGAAGCTCCACCGTACAACCAGCTGCCAGCAGATGAAACACGCTACGCCCTTTTCACCGACGGTTCCTGCCGCATTGTGGGGATGAACCGGAAGTGGAAAGCTGCCGTATGGAGCCCCACACGACAGGTTGCACAAGCTACCGAAGGAGAAGGTGGATCGAGTCAACTTGCGGAACTCAAAGCTGTTCAGCTGGCCTTGGACAGGGGGCTAGGAGCATATGGGGGCCACCAAAATGTGGGGGTGATAAGGCAGCACACACAGCCCCTGATTTGGGCTATGTTGAACTCTCAGGACTTTTGCTCAGAGTCCTGAAAGATTTGGGGTGGTGTTAGAGGTCCTTGAAGGCACTTTTGGGGTTATTTTAGTGATCTGGGGGAAATTTGGAGAGTCCCCCTCCGTGCCAAGCTTGAGCTTCTGGGGGCTCGGGGGGTCCAGAGAACTGGTGTGGTTCAAGGGTTCAGAGGGACCCCAGGGATGCTCAGGGGTCCTGCAGGAAATTGAAAGTGCAGTGAGATTTGAGGACTCCTGAGGGGGATCAGGGCCCAAGGGACCCCACAGTCACCCCTCCCCTCTTTCCTTTAAAGCTGCCAGGAAGTGGCAGGGAAGGTGAGTGGGGGGCTCAAGTGACACTCTGGCTTTTGACCCCAACCCTCAAGGCATTCCATTCCTTCCCACACATCCCTTTATTTCTTCAGGGCCCCCCCAGAGGCCCCGGCTCCCCCAGAGGAGGGGGAGGTGCTGTACAGCAATGTCGTGAGCACCAAGCAGATGGGGGGTGAGTCCGGGCTGGGACACATGCAGAGGGACATGTCACCCATGAGTGTCCCCCACCCCAGATGCCACATCCAGTGTCTCTCGCAGTGTCCCCTCGTGCCACCCCACTCCAGGATCCCCAGGTGACCTATGCAGAGCTGCCAGCAACCCATGGGCAACCGTGATAATGCGGGGACATCTACGGGAATGTGCTGTGACACTCGGGACACTGGGGGCACTGGGGGATCTCAGGGGCACTGGGGGCACTGGGACCACTGGGGCACTGGGGGCTCTGATCATTGAATTCTCAGACACTTCCCCATTCCCTCCCCTCTGCACTCCCAGTACCCCCAAGCGCTCTCTTTTTCCCCTCCCAGTGCCTCTCCATTGCTCCCAGTACATCCTGGTGGTTCCCATTCTCTCTCCCAGTGCCCCTGTACTCCCAGTGCCTCTGCAATGCCACTCTCAACACTCCCAGTACACCCACAGCTCATCATCTCTCCTCCAAGTGCTTGGGGAACACAGAATTTGTTGCTCTCTTATTGGCACCCAAACGCAGCTTTTGCTTCAACTGGCAGAGATGGTGTTTCTTTGTTCACCTTTGTCAGGTTTTATGAATGGGATTCTCCGATTTTGGGCTGAAACCAGTGCTCTGGATTCCCTTCTCCCCTGTCTCAAATCCCCCCTGTGTCATATTTCCCACATGATGATATCACAAAGGCCCTGGGGGTGTTCTAGAGACTCCCACTTTTCCAGAGCAGTGGGCATCAGACCATGGCACATGGTGGAGTGTCAGGGACAGGAGAAGTTGGACGTCTTGAGACATTTTGGAACACCTGTGTGTGGCAGGGCTGCGTAACAGCTTGCTTTTGGTGACACAGGGCCCTGTGTTTCAGTCATTCTGTCAGCCATGGCACACTGGGGACAGTGGGATCCTCTACCAAACCCAGCTCCTGAATGGTGAGTGACCAGGAATTCCACCTTGGGAGCAGGCTCTTGGTGGCCAAAAAGCTTAAAAGGCAGAGCTTGAGGTGGCCAAGTGTCTGACCCTGTCTTCACTTCGAGTGTCTGCCCCATCCATGCTGAAACCCAGTAGTTGGAAATTGTCTTGGTTTAAAACAGAAATGTCTGCCTGTCCCAGTCTGAGTTTCTCCTTAGAACCCGAGATCACCTCAGAAAGACATACAGTGGTTTAAATTCTGGTTTTTCCCAAAGCAGCCGATGAGAGATTGCTGGAGATGGTTCTCAGAGGCTTCAAGGATTGTTTAGTGTTTCTTGTCTCAGGAACTTTTTGCCCGGCTAACAGCAGTCTTCTCTGCTGGGCATTCAGGATGGAATCTGCCAGTGGAGGCAGCGGTTGTCTTATATAGTCTAAATAACATGCTACATGTTTATAACAATTTTCCAATACAATAAAATCTTGTTAAATGGTCCAACTGTGATCTCATCCAATCTAAAAGTCCTAGCGTGTCACCTAGCAGGGATGACCAGGAGAAGAAGGAGGAAGAAGTATCCATACCGCCAAATTCTCCATTTTGGCCACATGCCCCTTATCACAAACATTCCCAAAAGTCTATTTATCTACGTTCTAACAATCTAATTTACACTTTACTAATTTTGGTGGCTTGTTTCCATTCCCTGTGTGTTGGTAATTTCCCCCAGGTGTTAGAATTCAGTGCCTGAGACACGAGGGTCTCCCTCAGGGGTCTTTGAGACCCTTGCCAGGGGTGCTTTGAGTACCCCCAAAGAGGCCAGGGGTACACCCTGGGCTCCCACATCTGCCAAAAAAACCAGGAAACTTCCCGGAAAGGAAAGAGCACCAATCCCTCAAAATTCTTATAACTGTTAAAGTTATGGGGCTTCAAGGCAAAAATGAAAAAAAAGAGAATAACAGTTCATTACTAGGAAATTTACAGAACCAAACGGAACAAATAGCAAGACAAGAACAGAAATTTCCAACTGGCTCAGGGCTGTTTGTCAATATTTGGTGCAGTTATGGCCACAGCCAGCAGAGGGCGCTGCAGGAAGCACTCCCACTCAGCAGGAGGCGCTGCAGGGAGCACTCCTGCCCAGCAGGAGGCACTGCGGGGAGCACTCCCACCCAGCAGGGGGCACCCCGGTGCCAGCTCCAACCCCTCAGGGGCCATGGCTGCCTCAGGCGGGAGGGACGAGCCCAAATCACTCCTTTGGCCAGCTCACACTTTGCACCAATTGGTCCCGGCACCAGCACCGGCAGCGCCCGGGCAGAAGAAACGAAGGCAGCAGCTTGGATCCTGGTGCCCGGTGGCAGCGGAGCAGTGTCCCGGCCCAGGCACACACCCTGTGCAACACCCACCACCGCTCACCCTGATGGCAACGCAAGGAAGGCAGCACCCAACCCCAGGCAGGTCTCAGGCCCACAGCAGCACCTCTCGTGCCTTTCCACCACAATTCCTGAAAATGCTCAGCCTCTCCCTGCCTTTTTCTCCTTCAGCCCTGGCACAGCAGCTCTGGGAATGTTGAATTGCCCTGGCATGTTGAGGAAAGCAGGTGCTCCTTGCTGACACTGCCAGGGCTCCTAAGGGGCTCCAGAGCATGTTTGGAGCTGCTGCTCTTCCTGGGCCACTGCTGGTCCTGACACAGCAGCCACGGGAGGAGGAGCGGGAGCAGCAGACCCTTAACGAGCTGTTGTAATTATGGCCGGGGTTCCTAAAGGTCACCTGTGCTGCTGAACCATCCTTGTGCCCAAACACACAGCTATGCTGCCTCTCCTGAGTATTTTGTGCTACTCTGGCAGCACTGGACACATTTTGAAGCTCAGATGCCCCTAGCTTTGCCCACAAGAAGTTTTTGTCTGCAGGGAAGTTCTTCTGGAGGTTCTCCCCTTGGCCACTGCACAGGAATGGGCATTGGCCAGCCCTGCTCTGGGCAGCCCCAGGTGGCAGCCAGGACCTGAGGCTCCCCTGCCCCCTTGGCTTTGATTCTCGCAGCTTTCGAGTTGCTGTAAAGGTGAGAATTCTGTGGGGGGAAAAGGCCTGGCTGTGGTTTGCTCAACAACCTGACCAGGACCCTCCTCCTTCCCGAGGTGAGCAGGCAGAGCTGAGAAACACAAAGCCATTTGTCCTGCTTTAATGCAAAGGCTGCGTTTTGCGTCCAAGAAGAGGGAGAAGAGTCTTGTAACACCTGGCACTGGGGAGGGAATTGGGAGCCCCTGAGGGTACTGGGAGCATTGGGAGCACTGGAACGGGGAGCTCTGGACAGCCCCACATGGGATCCCCCACTCGTGGCCACCTCCCGGGCAGGGTGGGCACCCACAGGAGCTGAGGGCAGGGGGGTAACATGGGGGGTGCCCTCAGGCAGGGATCTTCAGTGCCCCCAATGTCCCCAGTGTCACAGCTCATTCTTGTAGCTGTCACTGGAGTCCCTCTGTCAACCCCGGGGTCCTGGCAGCTCCTCGTGGTCCCCTGGGGGATGTGGGGGGGCCTGAGAGACACTCTGGGTTTGGGGCCCTGGGTGGGGGTGACACCCGTGGGTGACATGTCCCTGTCCCCCCCCCCCACATACTCAACCCCTGCCCACTCAGTGCACACCACACCGGGGTCCAGGGCCTCCCCCTCCTCCAGGGCTGTCCTGTGGGGATAAGGGGGGTCTGGGTCATGTCTGGGCAGGTGGGAAAGAGGAGTCCCAGCCAGAGGTCCCCCCCTCCCAACCGGTCATGGGGCTTCCTGGTGACTGCAAATAAAAGGGGAGGGAACTGTGGGGACCCTGGGACCCCTGAATCTTTCTGGGACCTCAGCTGCTCCAAACACCCATGGCACCCCCAAATCCTTACTGGAGCCCCAATTCTCACCACACCCCTGATTGCCCCCAAACACTCCAAGCACCCCTGAACCCCATGCCACTGTGCCCCTAATCCTCCCAGTATCCCTGACCCTCTGAACAACAAAACTCAAAGCCTGACAGGGAGGGGGACTACCCCCAATCTCCCCCATGACCCCCAAAAAATCCCTCAATATCCCTGCAAGACCTCCAAGAGCTCCCCAAACCCTCCAGATTCTCCCAATGACACGCCAGTGTTCCTGAACACCCAGCCAGGGATGTGTCTGGGGCCCAACCAAGACACTCCAAATTCTCCCCACAAGGCACAGGATACATAGCCAAGATCATCGTGTGTGGGAATCTCTGTGTGGGACGGTCGTCAGGACAAACTCAGGTGCTCTCTATATTCTGGTCTTGAAGTTTGCAGTTTATTGTAAAGGGCGTGGGTGCAAAGGGCCCTGCTGAGAGCTGCCAGCCGCAGCTCAGAGCAGGACGGAAAGAGAGTGGGGGTAAGGAGTTCTAAGAGATAAGAGCGGGGAGTAAGAGGTAAGAGAGAGAGAAGTAAGAGGGTGATGTAAGAGATCAAATTTCCCATTTACAACACAATAAATCTTCTTCTATGTTGAATATTCTAATTTCCACTAACCAATCTAATACAAGATACAAATCCTCTAACATTTGCATACAACCTATAGAAACCATGTTTTGCTGCTTTCTTATCTATAAACCTCATCTCTACTCCTTCCTGTGATGCCTGGAGATGGTCTCTGCTAGTTTGTTGGTACTTGTGGCCTTTTGCTTTTCCTAAACAAAGGAAATAGCCTTCACGCATTCACATTGTTGCTCTCAGCCACACA